>NC_091349.1:15076922-15078300 GCF_038502225.1 Cherax quadricarinatus
GAACTAAATAATTGTTAATTATTGGAATCTCATTTACATCTTCCTGTGTAAAAACTGACAAAAAATAGTCATTAAATAAGGAACACATTTCCAGTTCATTATCCGTCAGCTGTCCATTCCCAGATTTCAGAGGTCCTACTTTTTCCTTCACCTTCGTCCTATACACTTGAAAGAACCCCTTTGGATTAGTCTTTGATTCATTAGCGACTCTAATTTCATAGTCACGTTTAGCCTTTCTAATCGCCTTTTTTACTTCTCTTTTAAGCTGAACATATTGGTCAGTAAGGTTAACCTCTCCTCTTCTGATTCGCCTATAAATTCCCCTTTTCTCCCCTAATAGATGCTTTAACCTCCTGTTAACCCATTTGGGATCGTTATTATTAGACCTAATTTCTCTCTGGGGAATGTATATACTCTGGGCACTGTGTACATTATTAAGAAAACAATCATAAAAGCAGATCCCTTCATATTCATAAGTATGATTATCGTCAATAAAATCATTAGCTAGATAACCCCAATCAAGATTAGACAGATGTTCCCTAAGTCCATTATAATCGGCAGAACGAAAATCGGGGATTTTTACTGTATTATCATTATTCTTGCATTCCCAATTAATGCTAAAGGTGATGGATTTGTGATCACTTGCGCCAAGCTCTTCAGTAATCTCCAGATTATTCACTAGTGTTTCCTTATTTGACAAGACTAGGTCTAGCAAATTATTACCCCTGGTAGGTTCAGTTACACTCTGTTTCAGAAAACAGTCCTGAACTGTTTCCATGAAGTCTCTGGACTCTAGATTACCTGTCAAAGAATTCCAGTCAATTTGGCTAAAGTTAAAGTCCCCTACTATGACTACGTTACTGTGTCCAGAAGCCCTAACAATTTCGTCCCAAAGAAGTCTCCCTCTATCGTGATCCAAGCCTGGAGGTCGGTATATTATACCTAGAATTAGTTTTTCTTGACCCTCCACGAACTCTACCCAAACAGACTCTGTTACTGCTCCATCTATTTTTATACCTTTTTTTATGCAACAATTAATATTTTCTCGAACATATAATGCAACTCCTCCCCCCTTCCCATTACATCTATCCACATTGAATAACTTAAATCCCTGAATATTACACTCAGCAGTCATATCCCGACTCTTTAAATCATACCACGTTTCAGTTAATGCAATGATATCAAAGTTCCCAGCACATGCTACCAAACGTAGTTCATTAATTTTATTTCTTGCACTTCGACTGTTAGCATAAAATACCATCATATGTTTTTTCTTCTGCACATTTTTCCTATTCATCTTTGTTTTTACACAATTTCTGAAATTATCATTACCCAGAGTTACTCCATGACAGTTACTATTAAGATTCTTAATATCAGA
>NC_091349.1:15078400-15158400 GCF_038502225.1 Cherax quadricarinatus
TACTAACATGTCGCGATAAGGCATCTGCGACTACATTTGACTTGCCAGGTAAATGCTCAAAGGTGGGATTGAACTCTTGGATAGTCAAGGTCCATCTGGCTAACCTTCCAGTAGGTTGTTCTGGAATAAAGGTATCAGTTCTTTCTTACTGGAGGAATGAACAAACTCGGTGGAGTGGATGACTCCCCCCGGTTGAAAAAAATTAACGCTATAACACGCAATATGAGCAAGGGAGAACGAATCTACTATCTCAAACTGCAAGCACAGGAGAAAAGAAATGAACACGGTGAACAATGCTGATATTCAATCCGAGTCGCACACAGTGACACGAGGTATCAGCTATAAACTTCACTTACAAACGTTAACAACGTGGAAGTTACTCGAGAAATAACTTCTTACAATGCACTGATTACTGTCAACTAGGATGTTATCACCATCTGGAACACTAGGAACAACAACAGACACTCTAGTGAGAGCACTAGCTGTAACAGAGACGTCTTTCTGCAGACAGCATGTCACATCAACAAGAGATGGCATTTCTCTAGTTTCAAGTAATCGTTTTCTGACAAGGCATCCCCTGTGGAGAAACTACTACTCAAACTAGCAGACACTGCAGGGATAGGCTGTGCACTCAAGGCAGTCTGAGTGTCCCCGGACACTTGAGGCAACGGAACACTATCCTGCAAGTCTGAAGGTGTAGTGGAACACAGATGGGAGTGACAGAGTTACTAGTGCCTGACCGCTCGGCTACGTTAATAAGTAATTCACGGATCTATAGGAACTTAATCTGAACTTCACATTTCGCAGCACTTTAACAAATCTCAGATACAAGCTGTGAGAACAAATACATCGCCACTCCTCCACCCTTCCTGTTGACCCTATCAGTGTGGAATAGTTTATAACCCTGTATGTTGCATTCAGAAGACATTTCTCTATCTTTCAGGTTGAACCAGGTCTCTGTTATACCAATAATATCTATATTACCTAAGATAAGATAAGATAAGATTTCGTTCGGATTTTTAACCCCGGAGGGTTAGCCACCCAGGATAACCCAAGAAAGTCAGTGCGTCATCGAGGACTGTCTAACTTATTTCCATTGGGGTCCTTAATCTTGTCCCCCAGGATGCGACCCACACCAGTCGACTAACACCCAGGTACCTATTTGCTGCTAGGTGAACAGGACAACAGGTGTAAGGAAACGTGTCGAAATGTTTCCACCCGCAAGTAATCTTAGCTCATCTATCTTATTTCTTAGACTCTTACTATTTGCATAGCAAACCTTAAAAGTTAGGGGAGCTAGTCACTAGTTGCCCTCTGCTATCTCTGTTTGTTGATCAGTTGATTTGCCATTACTAACAACTTTATTTTGAATATTGTCTTTTAAACATATCCCTGAGGTATCCTGGTAATAACTGCTGTTTTTAACCCTAATGCTGCAGCCAGATTGTTTCCCACCAACACCCATACCTCTATAATCTATCAGTTTAAATTCCTAGACAAGTCATCAATTACTCTCTCAATTGAATTGGCTAATGCAACCACTCCATCCCCAGAGAGATGAGCCCCATCCCTTGCATACATATCACGTTTGCCAAAGAATAGGTCCCAGTTATTAATGAATTGGATTGCAAGTTCCTTGCAGTACCTGTCTAGTCAGCAGTTTATACCAATTGCCCTTGACATCCATTCATTGTCCACTCCCTTTCTAGGCAAGATGCTACATATAACTGGGATCCCTCCCTTAGACCTAACTATTTCTATGACTGACTTGTACTTATCCAGCAGCTCCTGTCTCCTGCCCTTCCCAATGTCATTACCCCCAGCACTAAGACAGATAATGGGGTTCTTCCCATTACCTGACATAATATTATCCAACCTGATGACTATGTCACCAACACGAACTCCAGGAAGACACACCCTCTGTCTGAGCTTTCTGTCTCTGTTACAAAAAGCACGGTCTGTATATCTTACTGGAGAATCGCCTACTATTAAAATATTCTTACCTTGATTAGCAGGGGAATCAGTGGTACCTTCAACCTCACTAACCACTGAAGTACACTCGCCCTGGAGAACAGAGAACCTTATCATAACCTTATTATAGCAAGCGCAATTTAATTTAGCCTAATCCAATTAAATGTATTTTAGATAAGTTTACAATAATTTAATAATAAACAAACACGATGAAATATATTTTTTTTCGTTAGGTTCAGAACGATTTTTACGAAATTATTGCAAACACAAATTTTATTTTGCCTTTTTCGGCTAGAAGAGCATTGTTATTTAAGCCAAAATCGTAAGTTTTCTCGTAGACCGTCTCCAGTATTTTGTAAAACTTTATAGCAGCAGTTGACATATTAAACATCTCGTTAAATTAATACATGGTGAGCACACCAATACGTAACAATTACGTTCATATTTCTCACCTCCTGCCGCTGATATTTTCGGTGTCTACTCAGTTTCTTGGTTCTTCTTGCTTCCTTCAGTACACTGATGACACTGGCCGTGCACTTTGTGACAACCTTAAAAGACACTAAATATGTGTGTCTGCTGATACAAACAAGCTGGTCTTCTGCCAAACCTGTGTGTTACCTCTTCCAACTTTCACTGATGCCGCTTTTTAGACAGTGCCCTTATACATAACATTGTTATTGTTAACATTCCCGTTCGTCGTATCCCTTCCGTTGTTCCTATTCTCGCAGTCCTTCGTGTTCTATCAGTTCTCCATGTTTTCTGCTGTTGTAGTCTTTGAGGGATGAGGTAAGAGGTGAGAGACGAGAGATGAGGTAAAGTAACTAGAGACCATCAAAGGTAAGGTGAGAAGAGAGAAGAGGTGAGCTCAGTGAGAAGAGATGACCACGTCCTATTGTTCTTCCTCCCTTGGTACTCCACTGTCTGCGTTTCTCCCTCCTTCCTTTCTCTTCCTCTCTTGATACTCTCTTCTCTCCTTCCTCTCGCCTCTTTCTCCTTACCTTCCTATTCCTCACTTCTTTTTCTTCTTCCACATCTGTTTCCTAACTTCTTGACCCTCATTTCGTTCCACCCCCTTCATGTCCTATCTTCCCTTTCCCTATCTCCCCTTTCTTTCCACCCCTTTCTCTCCCTCACTTGCTTCAGGATTTATAATTAAAATCATCATAGTGATGATACTGATGATTCTGGCAATGAAAGTGATTCATTTTTTTGATTCATTTAAATTGATTAAATCTCTCTCGCAAGAACTTAATTATTTATTTAAAGTACAACATTGTCAAATATATTACGAGGAAAACATGCCAAAATTGAACGGTACACGTTGCTAACATTACGGTACACGTTGGTAACGTTACGGTACACGTTGGTAACGTTACGGTACACGTTGGTAACGTTACGGTACACGTTGGTAACGTTACGGTACACGCTGGTAACGTTACGGTATACGTTACCAACAAGGAGAAGAACAAGACACATGTGCAACAGTTGGGTATCTTTATAGTAGATAAAGATATCCAACTGTTTACACGTGTTTTATTCTTCGGAAAAATGACAACACGATTAATATTAACCTTAATTATCAGCATCGTCAAGACACACTACGGATTCCTTTCAACCATCACTTGAATGTTTATAGACGTATGGACATTTTCAAGTACCCAGATATGACTTCCTACACAAGTGGAATTATCGAATTCATCTGAATAATACTTCCTGCTCTAATTACTGTGACACTAGCCCATGGACGCCCTCACAGGAGAGACTTATAGTTTATTAAGATCTGGAGGGTTGGGAACACATGCCTGACAGTCAGTCACCCACAACACTAGTATACAGGAATATTTTCAGGAGTAAACTATACAGGATGACTAGTAGCCGCAGCTGTATCCACCAGGAGAAAGACAACTCGTGTTTGAGAACGTAACACCACAATACAACTGGAACAGGTCAGCTTGTGCTGGAGAACGTGATGCTACAAGTGGAGGGAAAGAAGTCAGATCGTACTGGAGAACGTAGCGCCACAAGAGAACAGGAAGACGTCAGCTCGTGCTGGAGAACGTAACATCACAAGAGAACGGGATGCAGTAAACTTTGCTGCCTGGTTATCTTAGACTTTTATTATACTCAGGGAGACACTAATCCAGTAAGGAATACGCATCACGTGAGGAATGGGAGGTAAACGGGTTTAATCCAAGAAAAAAAATAGAAGAGTAGCTCCGATTCCTTGGACCAAGAACTTTTCAGAAGCATCAAGGAACCTGTTTCCTTCACCCCTGGTCATCAGTGATGAAGGAAACAGTAAAAAAGGATCAAAACATTAGAAAGTTTAGCAAGAGAGTGAGGTTAAGAGCACTAAAAATTCTGCAAAGTTTGAAACACAAGTCACCCAAAATAATAATTGTAGAATTATTGCAATAATTGTACAATTACCGATAGATGCATCTAATGTGACATTATAACGTGGCAGCGTTTCACTCTCTAGGAGCTTTTTCAGGCCTGACAAAGCTTCTGGAGAGAGAAAAGTTGCCACAGTAAAATGTCACATTAGTTGCATCCGTGTCCATTTAGATAACATGTTTAAATATGTATAACAAAGGATCGTCATCAAAACACCAACAACACACGATAAGTACAATGCACACAAGCTAAAATTAGCTACAAGAACAGCAAATCCGATCACGTGTCGTAGGTGGAGAAATTTACGTTAACTAAATATGCTCTTGTGCTACCCTCCACAGGATGGATATGGGATGCACAATAAACTAGCCACGTCGGTGGCGAAATCTAATCTTAACGAGGTGAGGGTTTAAACCTACGCAAAAGCCAGACCGAAAAGTGCTCTATTCACTGTATCATGCCGGTCTAATACGATTCACCCGCCTCGGTGTGTATTTCTTTACATTCTAGTCTGTGCTGTGTCAGTGGTTAAGGAATCCTTTTCATCAGACAAATTTTGGTCAAAAAACTGTGACAGTCCCTTAATTGGAATGTGGGACATGAATCCGTTCATGGACCAACAAATACTTTCCATTGTCGTCTTCCAGAAAATGTCGCAAAACAGATATCCAATGAGCGTCTCACCTTTACAGTAAATACCATGAATGCAAAACACAAATCAGAAACTGTGAAGAGTAGCTCAAAAGAGCAATTCTGTAAAAAAAAAAAAGAGGATCAGCAGAGGATCTGCTGAAATGTTTTTGATCTGCTTTCATAGTCTCTGATTTGTGTTTTGTATTATGGCATTCACTCTAAAGGCGAGACTCGTTGGTTATCTTTGTGTGATACTTCCTCTCATCCGCAAGCCATTATTGCCCAAGTTAAGGCACTAATTTCTGCATCCAAAGAAGTAGAACCCTATCGTTCTTTTATTACAATCGCTGTACAGAACCTTTAAGGGCAGAGACATAAGGATGTAACTTAATTCTTAGTCCTTAGAACTGCGTTTCTGAAATACACGAATTTCGGTGGACATACCAGTCATTCTGGAGAGAGTTGTTTTCCTGAATAAATCTGCCTGGATTTCCTACTCTATTTGTGCAACATTGCAAGCTTCTGATGTGTTGATTGCAACACGAAAGTCCTAGAGCAATCATTCAACTCCACCTGTGGTTATTTTGCATACCAGTAATGTTGTGACGGCATCTCTTGGTTTGTTCGGCAGTTACCTGGTGAGCATGTCACCAGGTACCTGGTGAGCATGTCACCAGTTACCTGGTGAGCATATTGCAGTTCATTGTCATCCGTGATGTCCATGGCTTCTTGGCAAGGTACCATGAGACATGGAAAAAAAGACAAATGCAGAATATCATCCTTTATTTACAACGTTTCGCGCACACATTGAGATTTATCGTCAACAAAGAATGGCATTATACTGCATCTGTGTCTGTTGTTCCATAGTGCTGGCACTGTGCCGTTTACCTCAATATAATGAGACATGATGGAGGGGTCTGAGAATGGTGGTGGATGAGACATTCTATGAAGGAAGGAGGGGGACCTAAGAGTGGTGGTGAGATGTAGGAAGAAGGGGAGGAGGTCAGAGTGGAGGGTCAGACATAGTAGGAAGATGAGGGGGTATGAGAGTGGTGGGTGAGACATAGAAATAGAGAGGGTCGTCTGAGTGTGGAGGGTGAGACATAGTAGGAGGGGGAAAGAGGCGTTTGAGAATGCTGGATGAGACATGGTAGAAGTCAACGGGTTGCCTGAGAAAGGTAGGCGAGACACAATACAAGAGAAATAAGATACAATCACGTGTGCGAGTGTACAGGTGGTTTGTTTGTCATATATCTGTACTCTCCTGTCCAGTCTCCCTCCCTCGACCAGTGCTCCATGACTAGCATTCCTCTATCACACACACAGTCCATGTGATAAATACTGCATCATGAAAATCAGCTTACTTCAGCTGTTTACATCTTCATAAATCTAATTTTTTTTGTCCCACTCTTGTCACCAGCAGCAGCTGCCGGCACTGCCACGCCTCTTCACCATCGTCACATCCACAGCCTCTACCCATAGGACTACCATTTATCTTATAGCTGTGAGCTAAAATAAACTAGTGAGGTTACCTATAGGGAATAACACAATAGTACTGAAACAAACTGGGGAGTCTCAGAGTGATGCAGAAACAGCATGTCAACAAGAGGATAATAAAAAAAAGAACGGTGCAGTTGTTGCCTTATACGGTTCACTGCTGTTTTTTAATTTTTTTTTCCTTCTAGTTGCCTATGTATTCAGTGCTCCACCAACACCACCCACACGGACAATAAAACACACGTGAGACGCTAACAGACGCCTCAGGACTTACACGATAAGTTGAATCTACCAGTGAGCACTACTGGTAGATTGATGGTGTTTAATATGATATTGTAGGGATGTCATACAGTAGGAACACTGCCAGTGTCGCGTGTGCGAAGATCCTGGGACTAAGAACAAAGAGGGTTACATGTGACTTATGTATTTCTAAACATTCCAGGGCTTCACTTGGATTGATTATCAAGGCTTCTCTCAGGGTGTCTACCAGGAAGATTTGCAAACATGGACCAAGCAGAAAAACAAATGAAATTTGTCAGTAATAACTACCTAAAAAAATGCCGTATTCTCCTGAATAAAAACATACGTCATTCTAAGACCTTCACAAACTTTCACCTTAAAATGTGATAAAGTTAAACAAATGAGAAAGTGATATAATGCCAAATGCCTGGCATTGTATTAGAAAACGGTGTATAAAGCAACATGAACATACAACTGGAAATACAAACCTCAACCACACAAATAGCAAAGAACAAAAAGGCTCCGTGACTGGAACAATACACAAATAACCCATAAGCTTCTCTCTTTCCTATGTGCGGGTTATGTATACAAACAGCAGAAAATAATGACAAGAAATGTGTTACCACCCAGTGTGGACTGTAAACAACTCGAGTGGTGGGTTCGTCAGAGCCGCAGATATTAAATCCATCAAGATATCCACCAGCACAGTAACAAGTATTACAAGATCATTTACCTTACCAGACATTCGAAGATTTAACCCCAGCAACAATAAATACAGTGTTTGTAGCTTTGACAGAGATCCACATAAAAGTTTACTGTGACAGCAAAATATGAATTCCTGGGTACAAACTATCTGGATGAGAACGGAAAATAAGGCAACAGGGGGAGATTGGTCTGTGTGTTAAAGGAGTCGCTCATATGCACAGAGTTACTCAAAACCACAAATGATGTGATCAAAGTTTGTGGTTAAAATTGAAAATTATTTTTTTTTATTAAATACCGCTCGATCATAATATGTCTCAAAATACAGAGATTAAAAAAGTATGAAATAATCTATAAACGCAAATATCTACATGTCTTCTCACTCCCTTTCTCTTTCTCGCTCTCACCCGTTGTCGTTGTCGTTGTCACTTAAAACAACGGATATAGCCCCACTCCATAAAGGTGGCAGCAAAGCATTACCTAAGAACTATAGACCAATAGCTCTGACATCCCACATCATAAAAATCTTTGAAAGAGTGCTAAGAAGCAGGATTGCAAATCACCTGGATTCCCAAAATCTGCACAATCCAGGGCAACATGGGTTCAGGGCAGGTCGCTCCTGCCTCTCACAACTACTGGATCACTATGACATGGCCTTGGATGCACTGGAAGAAAATCAGAATGCAGATGTAATATACACAGACTTTGCAAAAGCATTTGACAAATGCGATCATGGCGTAATAGCCCATAAAATACGTGCTAAAGGAATAACTGGGAAAGTGGGGAGATGGATCTTCAACTTCCTAACAAATCGAACACAAAGAGTAGTGGTCAACAGAGTTAAATCGGAGGCTGCCATAGTGAAGAGCTCTGTTCCACAAGGCACAGTACTCGCCCCCATCTTATTCCTTATCCTCATATCAGACATAAACAGAGATATACACCACAGCACCGTATCATCCTTTGCTGATGATACTAGGATCTGCATGAGGCTGTCATCTGCTGAGGACGCGGTTAACCTCCAAGAAGATATAAACAAAGTTTTCCAGTGGGCAACGGTAAACAATATGATGTTCAATGAGGACAAATTCCAACTACTCCGTTATGGAAAACTGGAGGAGATAATAACTAGAACAGAGTATACTACTGACTCCGGCCATACAATAGAGCGGAAAAATAATGTAAGGGACCTGGGAGTAGTAATGTCTGAGGATCTCACTTTCAAGGATCACAACAGTGCCACGATCGCACGTGCAAAGAAAATGATAGGATGGATAATGAGAACTTTCAAAACGAGAGATGCCAAGCCCATGATGATCCTTTTCAAATCACTTGTTCTCTCTAGGCTGGAATACTGCTGTACATTAACATCTCCATACAAAGCAGGTGAAATCGCAGATCTAGAGAGTGTACAGAGATCCTTTACTGCACGTATAAGTTCTGTCAAGCACCTTAACTACTGGGAACGCTTGGAAGCACTTGACTTGTACTCGTTGGAACGCAGGAGGGAGAGATATATCATAATCTACACTTGGAAAATCTTGGAAGGAATGGTCCCAAATCTGCACACAGAAATCACTCCCTACGAAAGTAAAAGACTGGGCAGGCGATGCAAAATGCCGCCAATAAAAAGTAGGGGCGCCATTGGTACACTAAGAGAAAACACCATAAGTGTCCGGGGCCCAAAACTGTTCAACAGCCTCCCATCAAGCATTAGGGGAATTGCCAATAAACCCCTGGCTGCCTTCAAGAGAGAGCTGGACAGATACCTAAAGTCGGTGCCGGATCAGCCGGGCTGTGGCTCGTACGTCGGACTGCGTGCGGCCAGCAGTAACAGCCTAGTTGATCAGGCCCTGATCCATCGGGAGGCCTGGTCGTGGACCGGGCCGCGGGGGCGTTGATCCCCGGAATAACCTCCAGGTAACCTCCAGGTAACCTCTCTCTCTCTCTCTCTCTCTCTCTCTCTCTCTCTCTTTCTCTACACAAAAGGGTTATACAAAATTTAGTTGGTTGAACTTGTATATAATCCACTAGACGCAACTTTCCAGCAGTTCAAAGACCAACTACTGAAAGTCAGAAACTGTCTTGAAAACCTACTAAACCCCAGCACGAGATACTCTATTTCTTGGTGACTTCTATTTGATACAACTTTAACAGAAAAATCTATGACAGAGTGCAATAACAGAATCCCTGGAACCAGTACCTGGTTTCCTCAATTACATCGTGCTTCATATCGTTTTGTTGATTCGGTTTCATTTACTGCAGCGATTGGATGATCGCGTTCATAAATGTTTTAGAAAACTGATAAGCTGATAAATGAGACACTTGTACAACATTTGAGATCTTTATCCTGGGATCGTTTCGCCAGCCAGTGGCTTCTTCAGTCCAATGAAGATGAGGAGTTTGAGGTAATCAGTCCCTCAGCCTGAAGTCGACGTGTTCATTGATTGACCCAGGTTGATGGACTGATTACCTCAAACTTCTCATCTTCCACTCTTCTCTTCACTGGACTAAAGAAGCCACTGGCTGCGGGTTGTGTGTTGCACAAGTGTCTCATTTATCATCTTAACAATGCATTGGCTACCTCTACCTCTTACATTCTGTTTAAATTTCCATTCATCTTTGCTATTCTTTCACTCAGAATTTCTTCATAAAGTCTTTCTGATCTTCAGAGTCTTCAAGCTGGTTACCTCCTTTCTCAGCCATTGCGTCTCCTCTGTGGTTTTCCTTATTTCCTTGTGCGTTTTTTTAACCTTCTCGTCTCTTTCATCTTCCATTCTCTCCAAGATTTCGTCGTGTTCCTTCCAGTTTCACTTACCCATCCTGTGGGCAGTAGTCAACAGATAACAGAGGCATCTAATGGGTCCAGGAACTGGACCTCGCTTAGTCTCATGTTTCAATTACTTCTCCCTTCCTCCCTCCACCAGCCCCGCGGCTCAGTGGAGCCCAAAACATTTCCTGATCATCCCACACAATCTTTCTTCTCTCCTCGAGCCTCGAATTTTTGTGCAAGTTTACCTTTTTTTATAGCAATGTATGCAGTCTTTTGAAGTAGGGGGAACTAGAAGTCTTTGATCAACCCATCTGGCCAGCTAGGCACGACACTGACGGCCACTGGCTGTGCTGTGACGCTACGCGGCTTACACTGCTCATTCCACCTCTGAATGTCGGTGGAATTTTTTCCCCTTCTTGTGTTGGCACACTACTATTTGTAGATTGCTTCTAGGTTTTGCCAAATAATTTTCTGTTGCTCGCTGTAATACTGGTGTGTGGTGGTGTGTGGTGGCGTGTGGTGGCGTGTGGTGGTGTGTGGTGGCGATGGTGGTGGTATGTGTATGTATGTGTGTGTGTATGTATGTGTGTGTTGTGTGTGTGTGTGTGTGTGTGTGTGTATGTATGTGTACGCACTCTCCTATTTTCACTCGCCTGTTTGTGGTTGCTGGGGTCGAGTCACAGCTCTTGACCTCGCGTCTTTGTTAGTCACTACTAGATCCACTCTCTCCCAGCTCCAAGAGCCTTACTGTACCACATCTTAAAATTATATGTGGATTCTGCTTCCACTACTTCACTCTCCAGATTGTTTAACTTCCTGACAACTTTAAGGCTGAAGAAATACTTCCTAACATCCGTGTGTGTGTGTGTGTGTGTGTGTGTGTGGGGTTGTGTGTGTGTGTGTGTGTGTGTATGTGTGTGTGTGTGTGTGTGTACTCACCTAGTTGAGGTTGCAGGGGTCGATTCCTAGCTCCTGGCCCCGCCTCTTCACTGGTCGCTACTAGGTCACTCTCCCTGAACCGTGAGCTTTATCATACCTCTGCTTAAAGCTATGTATGGATCCTGCCTCCACTACATCGCTTCCCAAACTATTCCACTTCCTGACTACTCTGTGGCTGAAGAAATACTTCCTAACATCCCTGTGATTCATCTGTGTCTTCAGCTTCCAACTGTGTCCCCTTGTTGCTGTGTCCCATTTCTGGAACATCCTGTCTTTGTCCACCTTGTCAATTCCTCTCAGTATTTTGTATGTCGTTATCATGTCCCCCCTATCTCTCCTGTCCTCCAGTGTCGTCAGGTCGATTTCCCTTAAGATCTCCTCGTAGGACATGCCCCTTAGCTCTAGGACTAGTCTTGTTGCAAACTTTTGCACTTTCTCTAGTTTCTTCACGCGCTTGGCTAGGTGTGGGTTCCAAACTGGTGCCGCATACTCCAATATGGGCCTAACGCACACGGTGTACAGGGTCCTGAAGGATTCCTTATTAAGATGTCGGAATGCTGTTCTGAGATTTGCTAGGCGCCCATATGATGCAGCAGTTATTTGGTTGATGTGCGCTTCAGGAGATGTGCCTTGTGTTATACTCGCCCCAAGATCTTTTTCCTTGAGTGATATTTGTAGTCTCTGGCCCCCTAGGCTGTACTCGGTCTGCGGTCTTCTTTGCCCTTCCCCAATCTTCATGACTTTGCACTTGGTGGGGTTGAACTCCATGAGCCAATTGCTGGACCAGGTCTGCAGCCTGTCCAGATCCCTTTGTAGTTCTGCCTGGTACTCGTCCGATTGAATTCTTCTCATCAACTTCACGTCATCTGCAAACAGGGACACTTTGGAGTCTATTCCTTCCGTCATGTCGTTCACAAATACCAGAAACAGCACTGGTCCTAGGACTGACCCCTGTGGGACCCCGCTGGTCACAGGCGCCCACTCTAACGTCCACTCTGACGCCCACTCTGTGTGTGTGTGTGTGTGTGTGTGTGTGTGTGTGTGTGTGTGTGTGTGTGTGTGTGTGTGTGTGTGTGTGTGTGTGTGTGTTACTATAGTGTGACTCGTTTACCATTTAATTTACATTTATGGTTTCTTGTCTTTGATTTCCACATTTTATATAGCTCATCCTCTATTCGTAATCCAATTCTCCAAGTATCGTCTACGTTGTTATCATGTTTGCCTTGAACTTTGCATCTTCTGCAGTTAGATATATTTGAAAACAAATGGATGCAGTATGTGGGCTGAACTAGTCTGAAGCAATTAGTGCTACTAGTAGATTTCACTTTTGCCGGTTATTAAATCAATGCACTTAAAAACTAACAAGCAGTTTACGTTAAACAATAAAACAGCGACATAAATTTGCCAAAACTGTACAAACAGAGATGCATTTATCAGTGTAAACAAAGCCTACCAAACCATACCCCCGGCCGGGATTGAACCCGCGGTCATAGAGTCTCAAAACTCCAGCCCGTCGCGTTAGCTAACGCGACGGGCTGGAGTTTTGAGACTATGACCGCGGGTTCAATCCCGGCCGGGGGTATGGTTTGTTTGCAATCGTGTCATTACGATTTCTTGAGTCAAGTTAAACAAAGCCTGTGTGTTGTGTTATTTCGCTCGCCTTTATTGTCACCTGAGCCGGAGACAGTGGGGGGACCTGACGCTTTTCTAGTGACAGTATAAAATGTTCTTATCCTCTATTTTTCCTCGTTTATCCCTTCCCACTTTATGATGATGAGTAATCTTAATCGGTATGATGTTGAGAGGTGATGAGGATGAGTTGCTAGTATGTCTTTGGTAACGAAGAGATCAGAAGACACAATTAATTCATACCACACTAATTACACAATCATCAGTTACACCCACAATAATCACAATTATTTCTCATTCCCATAATCACATTCCCCATCCTGTCACCCACACGTCATTCCCAACACACACACACACACACACACACACACACACACACACACACACACACACACACACACTCACACCTAACGGGCCAAGTATCTTCTAGACTAAGTGTTTTTGACAATATGATAACTAATACATACACATACAAATACACACCCTGACCTATCCATCAACACACAGTGACCTATCCATCAACACACCCTGACCTATCCATCAACACAGTGACCTATCCATCAACACACCCTGACCTATCCATCAACACAGTGACCTATCCATCAACACACCCTGACCTATCCATCAACACAGTGACCTATCCATCAACACACCCTTACTGACCCACAAGCACATTCTCCTTCAACGTCACCTGACATTAATTATTCACAACCACACACTTCTACAACCGTATACCTCAAAGTTTAATTCCACATGAACCAATGTTCAAATATGGGGATGACATTTGCTTGTGCATACAAAAAGCCCATAACAACATTTTCTTTAACCCGCTCCACACTAACACTTGTGCACAATAACTACCTCCCCTTTACCTCCCTCACTCGTGTACTTCCACACCACCATAACCCACAATCACGCCACGCACACACCCACGGTCCCACCACTATTCCCCCACCTATCCCCATAAACACTCACCTTCCAACCTGCCCCACCCCCTCCCTGACCGACCTCACCCACTCTCACTATCGCACCACATCATTTAATCTCTTCACCTTGCTCCATTCTGTGAAATTATATATATATATATATATATATATATATATATATATATATATATATATATATATATATTATATATATTATATATTATATATATATATATATATATATATACACCTACCCAGTATTTAGAAAGTCCACTAATGTGTGGTCGTACGATGACTTAAGAAATCGTAAGAAATCGGGCTGGAGTTTTGAGACTCTATGACCGCGGGTTCAATCCCGGCCGGGGGTATGGTGTGGTCGTACATTTACTGTTATTTCAATCTTGAAGCGAAGGTTAAAAGAAGCGTCTTCCTTACAATTATTTCAAGCTGGAATTTCTGAACAATGATAGAGGCAAGATTTTTTTACATTGCTTCAAAATTAAAATATTCCAAGAATTTTATTGAACCTAGGAGACACCTCCTATGAGAACGTAACCATTTGTCTGATGTATTGAAATGATGCAATATAAATACTGTGTTCAAGAATAAGAAGACACAGTTTAATTAAGAAAGCACTGACCAATGTAGTTGGAGTGAATATTAGCGCGTGACCAGGTATTTGTAGTGTTATTGCTGTTCTTACTGTTGAAGAGCGGTTTAGTGCCGATGAAGGTAGCGTAGGTAGCAATGATACGGCCGTGGACTAGATTGGCTTTAATCGGGTAGGAGTGAGTACACAACGGGCAGTGTGAGGGAGTGACCGCAAGCCAGTCCGTGGAGGGGCAGTACTTGTGTACGTCAAGTCGGTCGATCCAGGAGTGAGAGAGGGTGGTCTGTGCTTCCCACCGACCTAGGTAGGCCTACAGAGGGCAGCACTGAATGCCGCGAAATATGAACTAGTCAGAGCAGACGGCTAGGCTGTGTGCTCTGACAGTACAGGCTGTCTACAGTAGGGCAATCAGATAAATCACTGGAAGCTAGATTATCGCATCAGTATTTGGTAAAAATGAGAAAGTTGAATGCAATTATTAGCCACATTACAGCTTTCAATCATCCACCAAAACGAGTAAAAGCCCAGTGACTACACATTTTTCTAGATTTTAAGAGAAAAAACGTATGGTAAACCTACAATGATCTACAAAAGTCACGAGAGACAGGACAAGTTCCAGATAACCGGAAAACGGCTAATGTTACCCTAATACAAGTGGATACACTTAATATACTTAGTAAAAAAGCCAGTTTCACTCTCGCAGAAACAATAATAAGGAAAATGGTGGAGCACGTCCAGCATTACTTCAGCTCTGGACTTTTTGTTTGTGTGTTTACACTCATGCAGTCTTCTCGCTGGGTCTCTCTTTTCTGTTCTTGCTTCACGACACTGTCTCTCCTTCATGTATTGTTGCATTTATTGTTGTTATAATTGTTTAAATAAGCTAATATTTATTAATTTAACCCCAAGTTAAGGTAGAGGAAAAAAACACTAGTACTGAGGGCGACAGACTGCTTAGAGATGGGGATTTGTTACAGAAAATCAGCACTGATTTAGAGATAGGATTTCTTGCTTTATGTAACTACTGGAAGAACGGTGAAGATTAAGCAAGAAAAGAGAGAGGTGGAATACATAATCTTGAACTACAGTGAAGCATTGGACATGGTACCCTACTATAAATTTCATTAAAAAAGGAAAGGAGAGGTGCTCCAATGGTTCTAGCAATATCTTAAGAGTGAGTTTCAGGAGAAAAATATCAAGATGGGAAAGGGTTGCGAGTGGGCTTCCCCATGAAATGGTGCTAGGGAGGTTAAAGAATAATTCTTTAGTGTTACGGTGGTAGAGTGGAATGAGCTATGTGGGTGGATTGTAGAGGCAAACTTGAAACACATTGAAATGTCTGTCAGTAGAAGTTCAAGAGGCAAGACCAGGAGGAAAGACCTAACTTTCGGAAAAACAAATAGGCAAGTTTAACTAAGTATATATTCAACCATCTACGTTTACCACCCACCCATTAACTCTCCAACCTACCCACACAACACACCTACTTACATATTTCCACCTCCCACCAAAGTTTTCCACCAGCTCACAACTACCCCACACAACACACCCACTCCTTAAATCCACCCACAACACATCACTTACCCATTCCTCCCTCGTTCCCACCTACACCTCTCACCCGTCCTTCAGCTCACACCCACCTACCCCTATCACCCACCTACACCTCCCACCCAAGTTGAAGACCCGGCAACAGAACAAGTGATATCAATGAGGTGTTTCAATAGTCGCTGCCAGTCAATCAGAACGCTAACTGCTATTGAACGACCAATTAGGCGAATGAATTGTGTGCTGAAAGGGATAGCTGCCGCTTCCAGTGTTGTGCAAACGTGGAGACGGGTCCAGCAGCATACTGCTGTCTCCAGTATTGGGTAGACGGAGATTGGTCCACCAGTATGCAAGGAAGGGAATAACTGTCGTTCCAGTGTTAGTAGACAAGGAGACTGGTCCACCAGTATGCATGGAAAGGAATAACTGTCGTTCCAGTGTTAGTAAACAAGGAGACGGGTCCACCAGCATGCATGGAAGGAAGTAACTGTCGTTCCAGTGTTAGTAAACAAGGAGACTGGTCCACCAGTATGCATGGAAAGGAATAACTGTCGTTCCAGTGTTAGTAAACAAGGAGACTGGTCCACCAGTATGCATGGAAAGGAATAACTGTCGTTCCAGTGTTAGTAAACAAGGAGACGGGTACACCAGTATGCATGGAAGGGAATAACTGTCGTTTCTGTGTTAGCAAACGTGGAGACTGCGCCACTATCTCCAGAATTTTAGAAGTGACAAAAGATATATGTATTAAAAGTTAGGAGCGTAATATGTTTTGCAATTTACCGAGGAAAAAATGCAAGGAAATTTTTGGGTGAAAATTCTTTGGGAAAACGTTTAAGGGCAAACAAATAAGAAATCTGCATATAGAGACCTAAAAAAAGGGAGAGAGAAATAAAAATAGGAAAAAAATTCTTGATAAAATCGAATGAGATATTTGTTAAAATCTTATGTCGAATTTTGCTATTTTTTTTTTTATCTTTTCAAATTCATCCCATATTTTACATTTTATTATAATTCCTTTAATAATAATAATAATAATAATAATAAATTATAATTTTAATTATATTATTATTGCATATACAAGGGATTGCCTAATTCCTAAGAGTCATATAAATCCTGGGCGAATTGTAAGCAGTCGAATTCAATTCTTGGAAGAGGAAGTCAGATCCATTTCTTTGTATATAAAAAAAAAAAAAAACGCTTCACAGGCTTAAAGAAACCTTCCCTTTCTGGAAGGTAATCAGTCCCTCAGTCTTGACTGATTACCTCATCTTCTGTATATAGTTCTACAGTATTCACATTACGTCCATGAATTGTACTGATAAAGTCACTGGAGGGCGAAACGTCAACAAAGATACTCAGATGTTGAACATGTGTACAATTGTTTATCTTGCCGGTAGTGTAAACCACTAGAAGAAACATTGCTATTTAAAATGCCCTCTCCTGGAAGGTTCCTTTAAGCCTGTGAGGCGTTTTTTTGATCCAAGGAAATGGACCTAACGTCCCCTTCCATCAGTCGAATTCGATTGCGACCCATTAGCCCAGATTTTACATGACTCCTACGAATTAGGCGATTCCTCGTGTTTGCAATAATAATAATAATAATAATAATAATAATAATAATAATAATAGCAATTATAATAATAAAGTGTAAAATGTGGGGTGAATGTGTGTCTTGCTGGAAGGATAATAAATAATAAAAAAAAACAGCAAAATTCGACATTAGACTTTTACAAATGTCTCTTCCCGATTTAATTAGGTATTTTTTCAGGTTTTTATTTTTCTCTCTCTTTTTTTTTTCTAACTCTCCATATGCAGATTTCTTACTTGTTTGCCCTTAAAAGTTTTCTCAAAGAATTCTCAACCAAAAAATTTCCTTCCATTTTTCCTCAGTACGATTAACACAGTTGCATTTTTTCTTTTACCTCAAGGTGAGTGAAAGCAAGAGAATGTTAAGAAAGTTGTTCGTGGCTTTCTCCGTGCCCAGAATCGACCCTGGACACAGGGTAGTTGATGAGTGGAACAGTCTACCTAGTTGGGTTATTGAGGCTAGGACTTTGGGTAGTTTCAAGTTTAGGTTGGATAAGTACATGAGTGAAAGGGGTTGGATTTGAGTGGGACTTGCACGTCAGAGCTTATTTCTTGGGTAGCATTGAAAATTGGGATGGGCAAATGTTTTGTTAGTGGGATGAATTGTACATTAAAATGGTATAAAATACCGACAGGTTGTTAGGTAAGACACATATGCAACAGTTAGGTATCTTTATTTCGAAACGTTTCGCCTACACAGTAGGCTTCTTCAGTCGACTGAAGAAGCCTACTGTGTAGGCGAAACGTTTCGAAATAAAGATACCTAACTGTTGCATATGTGTCTTACGGGATGAATTGTAAAGGACCTGCCTAGTATGGGCCAACAGGCCTGCTGCAGTGTTCCTCCTTTCTTATGTTCTTATGTTCTTATTCGGTTGTGAGTAGAAGACTTCGATGATCAATCTGCGGTCATTGCAGAGCTCAGCTACGCTTGCAAGTGGTCAGAGACAGTGTAGGTATTGAGGGAGGATCAGTGCTGAAGAATTCAATTTAATTTTAATTCAGGTTTATGAGAGGGTCGGAGAATGTTGAGTGTTGGAGAATCTTGGAAAATGTTGGAGTGTTGGGAAGTGTTGGAGAATGTTGGAGATTGTTGGAGAATGTTAGGTAAGACACATATGCAACAGTTAGACAACTTTATTCCGAAACGTTTCGCCTACACAGTAGGCTTCTTCAGTCGAATACAGAAAGTAGGCAGGAACAGTAGAGATGTGAAGACGATGTAATCGTCCTGCCTACTTTCTGTATTCGACTGAAGAAGCCTACTGTGTAGGCGAAACGTTTCGGAATAAAGTTGTCTAACTGTTGCATATGTGTCTTACCTAACAACCTGTCGGTATTGTATACCATTTTGATGTTCATTGTTGGAGAATGTTGAGCTGAGACTGTTGGGAAGTGTTGAGAATGCTGGGGAGAGTGTTTTGAAGGGAGTACTGGAGAATACTGGGAAGTGTTGGAGAATATTGGAGAGTGTTGAAGAATGCTAGGGAGAGTGTTGGAGAATGTTCGTGAGTATTTGGAGAATGTTGGGGAGCGAGTGTTGGAGTATGTTGGGGAGTGTTGGAAAATGTTGGGGAGTGCTGGAGAATGTTTGGGAGAAAATGTTGGAGGATGAGAATGTTGAGGGAGTCAGTGTTGGAGAATGTTGGGGGAGTGTGTGTTAGAGAATGTTGAGTATCCTGGAGAAGATTTCGGGGGTCAATGCCCCCGCGGTTCAGTCTGTGACCAGGCCTCATGGTGGATCAGGGCCTGATCAACCAGGCTGTTACTGCTGGCCGCAAGCAACCCGACGTACGAACCATAGCCCGGCTGGTCAGGTACCGACTTTAGGTGCCTGTCCAGTGCCTTCCTGAAGACAGCCAGGGGTCTGTTGGTTATCCCCCTTATGTATGCTGGGAGGCAGTTGAACATTCTTGGACCCCTGAGACTTATTGTGTTCTCTTATCGTGCTAATGGCACCCCTGCTTTTTATTGGAGGGATGTTGCATCGTCTGCCGAGTCTTTTGCTTTCATTGGGAGTGATTTTCGTGTGCAAGCTTGGTACTAATCTCTCCAGGATTTTCCAAGTGTATATAATGATGTATCTCTCCCGCCTGCACTCTGGGGAGTACAGGTTGAAGAACATTAAGCGTTCCCAGTAATTGAGATGTTTTATCTCAGTTATGTGTGCCGTGAAGGTTCTCTGTACACTTTCTAGGTCAGCAATTTCACCTGCGTTGAAAGGTGCTGTTAGTGTGCAGCAATATTCCAGCCTAGATGGAACGAGTAATCTGAAGAGTGTCATAATGGGCTTGGCATCCCTAGTATTGAAGGTTCTCATTATCCATCCTGTCATTTTTCTAGCAGATACGATTGAAACAATGTTATGGTCTTAGAATATGAGATCCTCTGACATGATCACTCAAGTCTTTTACGTTAGTTTTTCACTCTATTGTGTGGTTGGAATTTGTTTTATACTCCGATGTATTTTTAATTTCCTCACGTTTTCCATTTCGGAGTAATTTAAATTTCTCATCATTGAACTTCATATTGCTTTCTGCGGCCCATTTCAAGATTTGATGATGTCCGCCTGGAGTCTTGCGGTGTCTTCCATGGAGGACACTGCCATGCAAATTCGGGTGTCATCTGCCAAGGAAGACACAGTGCTGTGGCTTACATCACTGTCTATGTTAGATATGAGGATGAGGAACAGGATGGGAACGAGCATTGTGCCTTGTGGAACAGAGCTTTTCGCCGAAGCAGCCTCGGACTTTACTCCACGGGGCATTTGATGAACTGGAATGGGGCACAACTCGTTCTCACCGAACCAGACCTCAGACGCCGACGGTGCCTAGAAGCCTCACTAATCACCGACACTATAGAACGCAACACTGGAAACTACAAAATTTCAAAAACATTGGCATACATGATACTTAAGCAGCACCAACCCAACAACACAGGAGTCACATGATTTCATCGTCTACCCGTCCTCATCATAGGTAGAGGTTGTTTTGATAAGGACCTGCCTCGCATAGGCCAGTAGGCCTTCTACAGTGTTCCTCCATTCTTATGTTCTTATGACATTACTCAGGTCACGTGCGTCACACCTCACTCTCCGCCTATATATATAATGTCTTTCTACCTCTGTATGTTAGAAGTGATCAAGGTCCCAGGACCGAAACGTTTTCTAATAAATATGTTGTAGTGTTTGCTTACGTGTCTTTCTAAACCAACTTGTCGGTATTTATTACCAAGGTTTATACCACTACTACTCTGTGTTCCATTTGTTAGGAAATTATAGATTCACCTATCAACTTTTCCTGTTATTCCTTTATCACGTATTTTGTGCACTCTTACACCATGGTCATACTTGTCAAATTATTATAATCAAAAAGAAACGCTAAGCCACAAGGGCTATACAGCCATACTTGTCAAAGGCTTTCGCAAAGTCTATCTATACTACATCTGCATTTTGTTTGTCTTCTAGAGCATCCAGGACCTTGTCATAGTGGTCCAGTAGTTGGGACAGACAGGAGCGACCTGCTCTAAACCCATGTTGCCCTGGGTTGTGTAACTGACGGGTATCTTGATGGGTGGTGATCTAGCTTCTTAGAACCCTTTCAAGGATTTTTATATGGGACGTTAGCGCTATCGGTCTGTAGTTCTTTGCTATTGCTTTACTGCCACCTTCGTGGAGTGGGGCTATGTCTGTTGTTTTTAGCAGTTGTGGGACGATCCCTTTGTCCATGCTTCCTCTCCATAGGATGTTAAAAGCGCACGATTGGGGCTTCTTGCAGTTCTTGATGAACACGGAGTTCCATGAATCTGGCCCTGGGACAGAGTGCATGGGCCTGTCATTTATCGCCTTTTCGAAGTCATTTGGCGTCATGGTAATATCAAATAGGTTCGAGTCTGCCAAATTGTGTCTCTCTCTCGTAAAAAAATTCATTTAGATCTTCGACTCACTGTTTGGTTAGCGGCACGCTACAAACCGAATCATACTGGGACTTAAGTAGCCCACTCATTTCCTTGCTGCCATCTGTGTAGGACCCATCTCGTTTAGGTAGCGGCCCAATACTGGATGTTGTTCTCGACTTTGATTTGGCATAAGAAAGGAAATATTTTGGGTTTCGTTCAATTTCATTTATGGCTTTTAGTTCTTCCCGCGTTTCTTGACTCCTGTAAGATTCCCTTAACTTTAGTTCGATGTTTGCTATTTCTCTGACCAGTGTCTCCGTACGTATTACAGATATATTGGCCCCATTTAGGGACCTATATAAGAGCATTATTTGTTGTGAAGTTTGGCGGCAGTAATGGAGAATGTTCATAGGGGTAAGAGAGGGTTGATGAAGGTTGGAACGAGGTAGTGTTGAAGAATGTTGAGATTACAAAAATGTTTAAGAAGACTGTTGGGAACAGTGTTAAAAAAATGTGTAAGAGTGTTGGCGAAGATTGAAGGAAAAGGGGGAAGCGTTGTTGCGAAATAAAGGAAGAATGATGGAAATAAATGGTATAAAATACCGACACAATGGCAATATAAACACAAATGCAGTATAATGTGATCCTTTATTGACTACGTTTCGCCCACACAGTGGGCTTTTTCAAGTCACAAACAGAACTACCTGGGGTGGAAGGAACGCGAGTATTTATAGTCCTGCTGAGGTCAGGTGAAGAATGCTGCATCTGATGATGTACCGAGTTGGGTTGTAGAGTCTAAAAACTTGGGTAGCTTGGAAAGGAGACTGGACAAGTTTGTGAGCAGACCTTCTACAGTGTTCTTATGTGGGATAGCGATGAAGAAGTTTCTTGGCAAGTGGTTCAGCTATGTTATAGAAGCCACTATTCTGGTTGAAGTTGTCGGATATAGAAATAAGTGATGATTCCAGGATTCTTCGGTATTGAGTGTTGTCTTCTGTGGCGATAAGTCTTGAGTTTCTGTAGTTTATCAAGTGGTTGTGTGAATTACGGTGTTGTACGCAGGCATTCCTTGTGTCGTCAGACCTGCTTGCGTATTGGTGTTCTGAAATACGTGTTTGGAGGTCCCTTGATGTTTCGCCCACGTATAACTTGTTGCAGTCATTACAAGGGATTATGTATACCCCTGCAGAGGATGGAGGCTTGTCCTGCCTACTACTGGTGATGTCCTTGATGGTCGTGGTTGTGGAGGTAGATACTTGGAATGATGTTTTGGCAAAGATGTTGGAAACATGTTTGGCAATGGAGTTGGTGGGAAGGACTATGTATCTCTTCTCGGCAGTGTCTTCTCTGGGTGTGTTGAAGATGTTTAGTGCTCGCCGTCTGCAGTCTCTGATGAAGTGACGAGGATAGTGGAGTTTGGAAAATACCTGTTCAATTATAGTGCATTCTTCTTCAAGGGAACTCGTTGCTGCAGATTCTGAGTGCACGCAGGAAGAAGCCTATAATTACACCACGTTTGGTTTTGGTGTCGTGGTGAGAGTAGAAGTGGAGAAGATCGTTTTGGTTGGTGGGTTTTCGATAGACTTTAAAACGAAGTTCGTGGTCAGCTTTGCAGAGTAGAACATCAAGGAAAGGAAGAGTGTTGTCGACCTCTTCTTCAAGTGTGAACTGGATTGAAGGCTCGACCTGGTTGAGCTTGTCTTGGAGAGCTTGAACGTTGAAGCGTTTAGGAGTTATGAGGAGAATGTCGTCAACATAACGGAGCCAGGTGACAGACGAAGGAATAATGGTGGAGAAACGTTCGGCTTCTAGATGTTCCATGTATAGGTTCGCTAGGACTGCACTGAGTGGCGAACCCATGGGTAGTCCAAAAGTCTGCTGAAAGAGGTGATTTTCAAAAGAGAAACACGTAAAGCCAACACATAGTTCAACCAGGTCGATGAAGTCGCTGGCTGGAATGGGAAGATCAAGTGAATCGTCAATTTTCTTGCGCAAGAGATCGATGGCTTGTTTAGTAGGTACTTTAGTGAATAGGGAAGTCACGTCAAGGCTGGAAAGTTTCTTGTTCCTGATGTTGATGTTGCGAATGCGATTGAGAAGATCACCTGAGTGTTTGAGATGTGCTGGACTGATAGTGCCCAAGAGTTTCGAGAGGTGTTTGGCGAGAATTCCTGAGAGCTTGTGGGGAGCACTGCCTATTCCCGAGGATATGGGCCTCAGTGGGATACCAGGCTTGTGAGTCTTTGGCAGGCCGTACATTCTGGCAGGTCTGGGGTTGCTGGGCATGGTGTGCAGAAGTTTCTTCCCTTGTTCTGAGCTCCTCAGAATGCGGCGAGTCCTTTGAAGAAAAGTTTTAGTAAGGTTGTCCACTTGGTTAGTTGTGAGAGGTTTGTAGGTATCTGGGTCATTAAGTAGATTGAGCATTTTGTTCCTGTAATCGTCAGTGTTCATGATAACAACACCACCTCCTTTATCAGCGGTGGTGACCCTGATGGTCGTGTCTTCTGCTAAACCTTTGAGTGCATTGATGTAACGTCGGGGTATGACTGGGGAGCTGCGTGTTGAGATGGCTGCTGACTCCGACTTCCAAAAAGGCTATCTTCAAGGCATCATCTCAGCAGCCATCTCAACACGCAGCTCCCCAGTCATACCCCGACGTTACATCAATGCACTCAAAGGTTTAGCAGAAGACACGACCATCAGGGTCACCACCGCTGATAAAGGAGGTGGTGTTGTTATCATGAACACTGACGATTACAGGAACAAAATGCTCAATCTACTTAATGACCCAGATACCTACAAACCTCTCACAACTAACCAAGTGGACAACCTTACTAAAACTTTTCTTCAAAGGACTCGCCGCATTCTGAGGAGCTCAGAACAAGGGAAGAAACTTCTGCACACCATGCCCAGCAACCCCAGACCTGCCAGAATGTACGGCCTGCCAAAGACTCACAAGCCTGGTATCCCACTGAGGCCCATATCCTCGGGAATAGGCAGTGCTCCCCACAAGCTCTCAGGAATTCTCGCCAAACACCTCTCGAAACTCTTGGGCACTATCAGTCCAGCACATCTCAAACACTCAGGTGATCTTCTCAATCGCATTCGCAACATCAACATCAGGAACAAGAAACTTTCCAGCCTTGACGTGACTTCCCTATTCACTAAAGTACCTACTAAACAAGCCATCGATCTCTTGCGCAAGAAAATTGACGATTCACTTGATCTTCCCATTCCAGCCAGCGACTTCATCGACCTGGTTGAACTATGTGTTGGCTTTACGTGTTTCTCTTTTGAAAATCACCTCTTTCAGCAGACTTTTGGACTACCCATGGGTTCGCCACTCAGTGCAGTCCTAGCGAACCTATACATGGAACATCTAGAAGCCGAACGTTTCTCCACCATTATTCCTTCGTCTGTCACCTGGCTCCGTTATGTTGACGACATTCTCCTCATAACTCCTAAACGCTTCAACGTTCAAGCTCTCCAAGACAAGCTCAACCAGGTCGAGCCTTCAATCCAGTTCACACTTGAAGAAGAGGTCGACAACACTCTTCCTTTCCTTGATGTTCTACTCTGCAAAGCTGACCACGAACTTCGTTTTAAAGTCTATCGAAAACCCACCAACCAAAACGATCTTCTCCACTTCTACTCTCACCACGACACCAAAACCAAACGTGGTGTAATTATAGGCTTCTTCCTGCGTGCACTCAGAATCTGCAGCAACGAGTTCCTTGAAGAAGAATGCACTATAATTGAACAGGTATTTTCCAAACTCCACTATCCTCGTCACTTCATCAGAGACTGCAGACGGCGAGCACTAAACATCTTCAACACACCCAGAGAAGACACTGCCGAGAAGAGATACATAGTCCTTCCCACCAACTCCATTGCCAAACATGTTTCCAACATCTTTGCCAAAACATCATTCCAAGTATCTACCTCCACAACCACGACCATCAAGGACATCACCAGTAGTAGGCAGGACAAGCCTCCATCCTCTGCAGGGGTATACATAATCCCTTGTAATGACTGCAACAAGTTATACGTGGGCGAAACATCAAGGGACCTCCAAACACGTATTTCAGAACACCAATACGCAAGCAGGTCTGACGACACAAGGAATGCCTGCGTACAACACCGTAATTCACACAACCACTTGATAAACTACAGAAACTCAAGACTTATCGCCACAGAAGACAACACTCAATACCGAAGAATCCTGGAATCATCACTTATTTCTATATCCGACAACTTCAACCAGAATAGTGGCTTCTATAACATAGCTGAACCACTTGCCAAGAAACTTCTTCATCGCTATCCCACATAAGAACACTGTAGAAGGTCTGCTCACAAACTTGTCCAGTCTCCTTTCCAAGCTACCCAAGTTTTTAGACTCTACAACCCAACTCGGTACATCATCAGATGCAGCATTCTTCACCTGACCTCAGCCGGACTATAAATACTCGCGTTCCTTCCACCCCAGGTAGTTCTGTTTGTGACTTGAAAAAGCCCACTGTGTGGGCGAAACGTAGTCAATAAAGGATCACATTATACTGCATTTGTGTTTATATTGCCAAAGGAAGAATGATGTTGGGTAAAACATCGTGGTGTCAGCAACCTGTGGAGTGGTGTCAGCAACCTGTGATGTGGTGTCAGCAACCTGTGGTGTGGTGTCAGCAACCGGTGGTGTGGTGTCAGCAACCTGTGGAGTGGAGCAAGAAACAGGTTGGATGGTGCGAGCAGTAGGTGGAGTGGCGTCAGCAGATGGAGTGATGTCAGCTACAGTTGGAGTGGTGTCAATTGCAGGAGGTGTGGGGAAAAGATGGTGTGACACGAGTCACAAATGGAGTGATGTGAGCAACAGGTATGTGGGAAAACGCGAGCAACAGGTGAATTGGCGTGAACAATAGAGGAAGTGACGTCAGTAACAGGTAGAGTGGCCTGAACAACAGGTAGAATTGAGTGGTGTGAGCAAATGGAGTGACACCAACAAATAGGTGGAATAACGCCAGGAATGGATGGAATACCGTCAAGAATGGGTGTAAAGGGCCTGGTCTCAGACCGGGCCGCGGGGGCGTTGACCCCCGAAACCCTCTCCAGGTATACTCCAGATAGCACCAGGAATGGAAATGGGTGGAATAGCGTCAGGAATGGGTGGAATAGCGCCAGAAATGGAAGGAATGACATCAGAAATGGAAGAAATAACATCGGGAATGGGTGGAATATAGCGTCAGGAATGGAAGAAATAGCATCAGGAATGGGTGGAATAACGTCAGGAATAGCATCAGGAATTGGTGGAAGAGCGTCAGGAATGGGCAGCGTGATGTATCAGCAGTAACAAGAAAAGTGACTAGCAACAGGAAGAGTGACCAGCAACAGGTGGAATAACGTCAGCAACAGGTGGGAGGCAGGAAATTGTTGGAATTACAAAGCACTTTGACCATTAAGGTCATTCAGGGCTTTTGACAATAAGTGGTTAAATACGACCATACACACTGACTCGCCACGATAAACATTCTGGAGAACCAAGTTTATGTGGACTGTATGTTCCATCCTGAGTCACGGGATATTTACATTCGTAAGTATAAGTCTCTCGGTGTATATACATTGAGAGAACTGTTTATTGCCTGTTTTAGGGGTATTTTTGATTGTAGGCCAACATGTTCACATGCAGTCTCAATGACCCTCGTGTAGATGATTGGCTTTAAACCTCATTAACTATCTTAGGCTGTCTTCAGTTATGAGTGAGGGAGAAAAAGAAAGAAAAAAACCAGAAACCAGATCAGCTGGAGAGTGTACCAGAAACATGTCAGAAGAGGACAAATTCAAGGTCTGGTCATGTCACGTGTATCATGAAGACTGGAGTAGTGGGATGCTAGTTGCGCCTTAAAGGACTAGTGTAATTTTAATTACCTAAGTGGAAAAGGCATGGAGATGGTTCTGCTATGATGCGCTCTTACATACATGTACTGAATCTTCGTTATCTGCCTAGTGTTGATAAGTCAGTGACCAGCTATATCTTTCCAGTTAACTAGAATGTAGGGACAAAGATCTAACAGGGGGGTAACATATTTCTCCCATATGTGATTCTCGATTTCTTAAAGGTTTCGTGGTACGGTACAAGTCTTAAGATAATCAGGAAAGACTAAGACTGACCAAGGACAGAGAGGAGTTTGCTGGGCTTCTCTTCCCAAGTACAGGTATTCGAGACTATGACTTGAGGTACTGTACCCTCCAAAGGTATATTGATAAATTAGACACATGTGCAACACTTGGGTATCTTTATTGAGGAAACGTTTCGTCACACAGTGGCTACATCAGTCCATACAAAGGAAAACAGGGAAGAGCAGGAGAACAGAAGTAGCTTATATGCCTACGGTATATAAGCTACTTCTTCGCACATATGCTGTATTCTTTTCAAGATTGATGGACTGACCACATAGACTCAAGGCTGAGGGACTGATTACCTCAAATTCCTCCTGTTCTTCCCCGTTCTCCTTTGTATGAACTGATGAAGCCACTGTGGGGCGAAACGTTTCCTCAATAAAGATACCCAAGTGTTTGCACATGTGTCTAATTTATCAACTTATCGGTTCTCTGAACCATTCATCTACAAAGGGTATATTACCGAGGTGGAAACTCTTTAGTGCATTAAAAGTGCATTCTGTCATGTATATTATAACCCATTCTCAGAGTTGTGTAATAAACCTTTGTAGTCTCCACGTATAGTACCGTTACATAACAGTGTTTCATAATATGTAATTAACACCTGCTGACATGCACATAATCATTTTTAAGAGTATTGAGAATAATTGCACTATTACTGTTCTAGTTAGTGTTCCAGAGTCTGACGAGGGGTGAAGAGAGAGCTGAGTTACCTTCAATACGACATAACTGGTGAGTTATCGCTGGTGATTAAGTGCATCAAACCCTTGTGCCTAATTTATAGTTTTCGTGCTAACTACCATAAAAAAATGAGAGGGGGGGGGACCTCCACCTCCACTCATGGTGTGACCTAAAGTGACACTGTACAGTCAAGGCCTCCCACTGCAATGAGCCAGGTGAGTTATATTGCCCCCATCCCCAAATATCAGCCTAATGAATCACTGAAGTGAACATTAAAATGGTATAAAATACCGACAGATTGTTAGGTAAGACACATATGCAACAGTTAGGTATCTTTATTTCGAAACGTTTCGCCTACACAGTAGGCTTCTTCAGTCGAGTACAGAAAAGTTGATAGAAGCAGAAGATACTTGAAGACGATGTAATCAGTCCATCACCCTTAAAGTTTTGAGGTGGTCAGTCCCTCAGTCTGGAGAAGAGCATTGTTCCGTTGTCTGAAACAATATGAAGTTGAAGAGACAGGATGTGGCCTTATATAGTCCCAGGAGGTGAGACGTAGGTTGCTTTGGGAGGGCAGGTCCCTCTCAAACCCAGCCGTTCTCACTAGTAGAGGTTGTCAAAGTTGATGGTCTGTACAAAGATACCCTTGTGTTGCAGTGTCTGACAGAATGAACAATGAGAGGGACCTGCCCTCCCAAAGCAACCTACGTCTCACCTCCTGGGACTATATAAGGCCACATCCTGTCTCTTCAACTTCATATTGTTTCAGACAACGGAACAATGCTCTTCTCCAGACTGAGGGACTGACCACCTCAAAACTTTAAGGGTGATGGACTGATTACATCGTCTTCAAGTATCTTCTGCTTCTATCAACTTTTTTGTACTCGACTGAAGAAGCCTACTGTGTAGGCGAAACGTTTCGAAATAAAAATACCTAACTGTTGCAAATGTGTCTTACCTAACAATCACTGAAGTGCCCAGTATTATGGGTTAGGAGAACAGAGCTAACCATCAAAGCCGTCATGAACGAGCCGTCACCCTAACACAGGTAAGAGATGTAGTCTCATTTCGTATAACCTTGACATACTGTGATATGACAGGCGGATGTGTTATTTATAGTAACTGGCTTTATTGAACCCCCTTGCGAACTAAGCCGACATCGAAGGAGAGCCCAGAACCGCGGCTGCTGGGGTTGTAAGCTTTCAACGTAAGGACGAGTACCCCAGGACCACAAATGGTCTTTTAATATTGTATTCATTCTTATACTACACTAAAATCCCCACAGAAGTTAAAGGCACAGATGAGTCATGGGGATGTTAGGAAATAATTTTTCAGTCTTAGAGTGGTCAAGAAGCGGAATAACCTAGATAGCGAGGTGGTAGAGGCAGTAATGGCCAGCAAGGACCACAACAATGCCACTATCAAATCTGCGAGGAAACTGATAGGATGGATAATGAGAACATTCAAGACAAGAAATGCTAAGCCAATGATCCTTTTTAAATCACTTGTTCTCTCTAGGCTGGAATACTGCTGTACATTAACATCCCCATTCAAGGCAGGTGAAGTTGCAGAACTAGAGAATGTACAGAGATCCTTTACTGCATTTATAAGTTCCATCAAACACCTTAACTACTGGGAGCGCCTGGAAGCACTTGACTTGTACTCACTGGAGCGCAGGCGAGAGAGAGATATCATAATCTCCACCTGGAAGATTCTGGAGGGACTGGTTCCTAATCTGCACACAGCAATCACTCCATACGAAAGCAAAAGACTTGGCAGGCGATGCAACATACCCAAGTGAAAAGTAGGGGCGTCACTGGTACACTAAGAGAAAACGCAATAAGTGTCCGGGGTCCAAGACTGTTCAACAGCCTCCCACCAGCCATAAGGGGAATTACCAATAGACCCCTGGTTGTCTTCAAGAGGGAGCTGGACAGATACCTAAAGACAGTGCTGGATCAGCCGGGCTGTGGTTACTACGTTGGATTGCGTGCGACCAGCAGTAACAGCCTCGTTGATCAGGCCCTGATCCACCGGGAGGCCTGGTCGTGAACCGGGCCGCGGGGGCGTTGATCCCGGAATACCCTCCAGGTAGACTCCAGGTAGGGAGGCGGGGCCAGAAGCTGAGTTCGACCCCTGCAACCACAATTAGATGAGTGCATACACAAACACACATACACATACACACAAATACATACACTCACCCAATTAAAGATATACTTGCATATAACTACACACACATTCAGCATACAAACACACAGCCATACATATTTAACACTTATAGTCACATACAGAGAGCTATCCCAACATACGGCAACACATACATACATACATACAACCCATATATACAATAGGCAGGATTGAACATATGAAAATAAAATAAGAACACTAACAGTAAAACAGCGCAGGATTCAATTTCACGTTTGAGTAACTTAGATAATTAGTGTTGGTGAGAGGAGAGACGGAGGGGGATAGGGGAGGGAGGGGGTAAAGAGAGACGGGGATGGGGATGGGGGTTGTGGGAGAGGGTACGGAGAGTAGGGGTTGAAGGAGAGCTAGTACCAAGGGTAGGGAGAGGTGGGGGGAAAGTGGAGGGGAAAACGGAGGAGGGGAGAAGGGATGTGGGAGGGGGTAGTGAAAGAGGGGACACTGTGGTCACACCAGCTAGCCTTTGCTACACAAAACAAAGTTTAATTACCAGCGGCTTGGTGTTGGTGTAAGGGGTGAGGGGAAAGGGGTGAGGGGTGACAGCTGTGAAGGCAGGGATGAGAAGTGGGGCGAGGGTGAAGGCTGTGAAGGCAGGAATGAGGTGAGGGAGAAGGGAGTACAGGCAGGAATAAGGTGAGGGAGAAGGGAGTAAAGGCAAGAATGAGGTGAGAGAAACCATTCGTGAGTCATGAAGTGAGAGCTGTGAAGGCAGGAATGAGATGAGGGCTGTGAAGGCAGGAATGAGGTGAGATAGGTGAAATCCCAGTACAACTCTGTGTTTAGTGAACCATTAATCAGTCTGAGGATCGACGACCCAAATGATTTCTTCATGAATGAGCCTCAAAACTCCATAAATGTATGCCAGATTTCCGACACTACCCTAACTCCGATAGATTTCGAAAAAGCCATTGACAACATGCCCATGCACTCAGCCCCGGGCCCAGACTCGTGGAACTCTGTTTTCATTAAGAACTGCAAGAAATCCCTCTCGCGTGCCCTAAATACACTATGGAGGAGGAGCTTGGACATGGGTGAAATTCCACTGTCACTTAAAACAACGGATATAGCCCCACTCCATAAAGGTGGCATCAAAGCATTAGCTAAGAACTATAGACCAATAGCTCTGACGTCCCACATCATAAAAATCTTTGAAAGAGTGCTAATAAGCAGGATTGCAAATCACCTGGATTCCCAAACTCTGCACAATCCAGGGCAACATGGGTTCAGGGCAGATCGCTCCTGCCTCTCACAACTACTGGATCACTATGATATGGCCTTGGATGCACTGGAAGAAAATCAGTAGGCAGATGTAATATACATAGACTTTCCAAAAGCATTTCACAAATGCGATCATGGCGTAATAGCCCATAAAGTACGTGCTAAAGGAATAACTGGGAAAGTAGGGAGATGGATCTTCAACTTCCTAACAAATTGAACACAAAGAGTAGTGGTCAACAAAGTTAAATCGGAGGCTGCCATAGTGAAGAGCTCTGTTCCACAAGGCACAGTACTCGCCCCCATCTTATTCCTCATCCTCATATCAGATATAGACCGAGATATACATCACAGCACCGTATCATCCTTTGCGGATGATACTAGGATCTGCATGAGGCTGTCATCTGCTGAGGATGCGGTTAACCTCCAAGAAGATATAAACAAAGTTTTCCAGTGGGCAACGGTAAACAATATGATGTTCAATGAGGACAAATTCCAACTACTCCGTTATGGAAAACTGGAGGAGATAATAACTAGAACAGAGTATACTACAGACTCTGGCCATACAATAGGGCGGAAAAATAATGTAAGGGACCTGGGAGTAGTAATGTCTGAGGATCTCGCTTTCAAGGATCACAACAGTGCCACGATCGCCCATGCAAAGAAAATGATAGGATGGTTAATGAGAACGTTCAAAACGAGAGATGCCAAGCCCATGATGATCCTTTTCAAATCACTTGTTCTCTCTAGGCTGGAATACTGCTGTACATTAACATCTCCATTCAAAGCAGGTGAAATCGCAGATCTAGAGAGTGTACAGAGATCCTTTACTGCACGTATAAGTTCTGTCAAGCACCTTAACTACTGGGAACGCTTGGAAGCACTTGACTTGTACTCGTTGGAACGCAGGAGGGAGAGATATATCATAATCTACACTTGGAAAATCTTGGAAGGAATGGTCCCAAATCTGCACACAGAAATCACTCCCTACGAAAGTAAAAGACTGGGCAGGCGATGCAAAACGCCCTCAATTAAAAGTAGGGGCGCCATTAGTACACTAAGGGAAAACACCTTAAGTGTCCGGGGCCCAAGACTATTCAACAGTCTCCCATCAAGCATTAGGGGAATTGCCAATAAACCCCTGACTGCCTTCAAGAGAGAGCTGGACAGATACCTAAAGTCAGTGCCGGATCAGCCGGGCTGTGGCTCGTACGTTGGACTGCGTGCGGCCAGCAGTAACAGCCTAGTTGATCAGGCCCTGTTCCATCGGGAGGCCTGGTCATGGACCGGGCCGCGGGGGCGTTGATCCCCGGAATAACCTCCAGGTAACCTCCAGGGCTGTGAAGGCATGGATAAAGTAATAGGTTGTTCGATCCCCGGTACGGGTGGAAACATTAGGAAGCTTTTCCTTAAGACTTCTGCTGTCCATGTTCACTTATCAGTAAAATAGGTATCTTGGTGTTAGTCGACTAGTGTGGGTTGCATCCTGGGGACAAAACTGACCTCATTTTCCCGAAATTCCCTTCATAATAAGTCAGCTGTGGTCACTGTACGTTGCAGAAATAGAGATTAATAATAATAATAATAATAATAATAATAATAATAATAAATAATAATAATAATAATAATAATAATAATAATAATAATAATAATAATAATAATAAAGTTCCAACTTCGATAAAGGATGGAGTATACATAACCCAAAAATTCTCTGGGAGAATTTTTAAATAATTTTTGTTTTACGGTACTGTTTTATTTAAAGACAACCGTAACATTGAAGTAAGTATTCAGGAGCTTGTGGGAGGCGAGAGATTTTCATTATATGGTAAAAACCAACAAATTCTCAAGCTTGTACTCGGCGTTACGCTCTGTCCTGTAGGTTTTTTCTCAGCTTCATGAAAAGCTTCATCAATGAACATTTGTGGATACTGTAAGTTGGATGAAGTTTCATAAATTTCTTGAACTTTCCATCACAGAACTCAGAACTACAACTCCTAAATACTCTCAAAACCATAGGAGTGAATACACTCTGTTTAAAATGTGTTTCGTAATTCAAATACAAACACTTTTATGAATATGTCTTAGTTGTCTTACGATAAACGTCGAGCTTAAATGTTCTACCACATCTATGAATACATATTTCGAGAAGTGAAATTACTCCATTTATCTCACATTCCATAGAGAACTTAAAGAAAAGACCAGTGAGTTTAATCTAGGTAGAAAGTCTTCACGACTCTCATTACAAGGCCACAGACAGAGCACATCATCCAAATACCTCAACCATTTGGTATCTGGAGAATTTTTTTTTTTTGAGTATTATGGTCTCAAAATATTCTATATACAAATTGCTCAACACAAACGACAAAGGATTACCCATAGCCATGCCAAATTTCTGCAAGAAGAATTAGTCAATGAACTCAAATTTACAATCCAAAATGCACAATTTAATGAAATTAATAATTTAAGTGATGTTTAAAGGATGATCATATTTTGGAAGGTCTTCTAACCACATTATTAAGAAGCATGTTGCTTGTCCTGAGCTTACTCCATTAATGTAAAATTTTTGTTGCCTATCTATCAGCCATGACTACCCACAAGTGAACATTATTCCCTGTGCCACGAACTGCCACTTTTTTTTTGAAGTCTTATGTGAGAACCTATCAAAAGCCTTACTGAAATTTGAAATAAAACCCATCACATTAACTTTCATGATTTGCTGCCTCGACAGAACTCCTCTGAATCAGTGCTGAGACTGCCAGTTATGCTCGTCAAGGTGGCTTCTTATTGTATTATCTGGAATTGATAAACAATTTGCCTATAGTGAAGTTAGGCTTATTGGGCAGTAATATGATGATAATGACTTATCCCTGATCTAAAATAATTAATTTAGACATTTTCCACAATAACGTGTATTACACCTTTTCGGAGTGATATATTTAAAAGACTAGTTAATGGTTCACTTTTTTTAAGAAAATTTGGAAAAAAAAAGGTCCTTGGGGACTTGTTTTGCTTAATCAATCATCTTGCTTAATAACCATTTCGAAGCTAAGGGGGCTGGATGAGAAGGGTGGGATGCAAGAGTAAAAGGTACACTGATGACTGAGGGGTGGGGTTAGGGGTGTGCTGAAAGAGTGAAAGGTACGATGATTGAAGAGGAAAGGGGTGAAGGATGGGGAGTGGTGAGTGAGGCTGACAGGAAGAGTGTGAGGATAAGAGACAGAGGTGAGTGATGTCGAATGAGAGTGCACGCGTCTCCCGACCCTTCAGGAGAGTGCACGCGTCTCCCGACCCTTCAGGAGAGTGAACACGTCTCCCGACCCTTCAGGAGAGTGAACACGTCTCCCGACCCTTCAGGAGAGTGCACGCGTCTCCCGACCCTTCAGGAGAGTGCACGCGTCTCCCGACCCTTCAGGAGAGTGAACGCGTCTCCCGACCCTTCAGGAGAGTGCACGCGTCTCCCGACTCTTCAGGAGAGTGCACGCGTCTCCCGACCCTTCAGGAGAGTGAACACGTCTTCCGACCCTTCAGGAGAGTGCACACGTCTCCCGACCCTTCAGGAGAGTGTACGCGTCTCCCGACCCTTCAGGAGAGTGAACACGTCTCCCGACCCTTCAGGAGAGTGAACACGTCTCCCGACCCTTCAGGAGAGTGAACACGTCTCCCGACCCTTCAGAAGAGTGAACACGTCTCCCGACCCTTCAGGAGAGTGAACACGTCTCCCGACCCTTCAGGAGAGTGAACACGTCTTCCGACCCTTCAGGAGAGTGAACACGTCTCCCGACCCTTCAGGAGAGTGAACACGTCTTCCGACCCTTCAAGAGAGTGAACACGTCTCCCGACCCTTCAGGAGAGTGAACACGTCTTCCGACCCTTCAGAAGAGTGAACACGTCTCCCGACCCTTCAGGAGAGTGAACACGTCTTCCGACCCTTCAGGAGAGTGAACACGTCTCCCGACCCTTCAGAAGAGTGAACACGTCTCTCGACCCTTCAGGAGAGTGAACACGTCTCCCGACCCTTCAGGAGAGTGAACACGTCTCCCGACCCTTCAGAAGAGTGAACACGTCTCTCGACCCTTCAGGAGAGTGAACACGTCTCCCGACACTTCAGGAGAGTGCCCACGTCTCCCGACACTTCAGGAGAGTGCACACGTCTCCCGACACTTCAGGAGAGTGCACACGTCTCCCGACACTTCAGGAGAGTGCACACGTCTCCCGACACTTCAGGAGAGTGAACACGTCTCCCGACACTTCAGGAGAGTGCACACGTCTCCCGACACTTCAGGAGAGTGCACACGTCTCCCGACCCTCCAGGAGAGTGCCCACGTCTCCCGACACTTCAGGAGAGTGCACAAGTCTCCCGACCCTCCAGGAGAGTGCCCACGTCTCCCGACACTTCAGGAGAGTGCCCACGTCTCCCGACACCTCAGGAGAGTGCCCACGTCTCCCGACACTTCAGGAGAGTGCCCACGTCTCCCGACACTTCAGGAGAGTGCCCACGTCTCCCGACACTTCAGGAGAGTGCCCACGTCTCCCGACCCTCCAGGAGAGTGCACACGTCTCCCGACACTTCAGGAGAGTGCACACGTCTTCCGACCCTTCAGGAGAGTGCACACGTCTTCCGACCCTTCAGGAGAGTGCACACGTCTCCCGACCCTTCAGGAGAGTGCACACGTCTTCCGACCCTTCAGGAGAGTGCACACGTCTTCCGACCCTTCAGGAGAGTGCACACGTCTTCCGACCCTCCAGGAGAGTGCACACGTCTCCCGACACTTCAGGAGAGTGCACACGTCTTCCGACCCTTCAGGAGAGTGCACACGTCTCCCGACCCTTCAGGAGAGTGCACACGTCTTCCGACCCTTCAGGAGAGTGCACACGTCTTCCGACCCTTCAGGAGAGTGCACACGTCTTCCGACCCTTCAGGAGAGTGCACACGTCTTCCGACCCTTCAGGAGAGTGCACACGTCTTCCGACCCTCCAGGAGAGTGCACACGTCTCCCGACACTTCAGGAGAGTGCACACGTCTTCCGACCCTTCAGGAGAGTGCACACGTCTCCCGACCCTTCAGGAGAGTGCACACGTCTTCCGACCCTTCAGGAGTGTGCACACGTCTTCCGACCCTTCAGGAGAGTGCACACGTCTTCCGACCCTCCAGGAGAGTGCACACGTCTTCCGACCCTTCAGGAGAGTGCACACGTCTTCCGACCCTTCAGGAGAGTGCACACGTCTCCCGACCCTTCAGGAGAGTGTACACGTCTCCCGACCCTTCAGGAGAGTGAACACGTCTCCTGACCCTTCAGGAGAATGCACACGTCTCCCGACACTTCAGGAGAATGCACACGTCTCCCGACACTTCAGGAGAATGCACACGTCTCCCGACACTTCAGGAGAATGCACACGTCTCCCGACACTTCAGAAGCGGCAAGGAAAATCAATATATTTTTGCAATTAATACTAAGCGTCTTAACCCACAGTCTTACGAAATTTAAACAAGCAAAAAAAATTTAATTACAACAATTTAGATTATTTATTCTTAAAAGAAACCAAACCTTCCTATATATCCCAAGAAAAAAATTACATAAAACCTTATATATATATATATATATATATATATATATATATATATATATATATATATATATATATATATATATATATGTGTGTGTGTGTGTGTGTGGGTGTGTGTGTGTATGTGTGTGTGTGTGTGTGTGTGTGTGTGTGTGTGTGTGTGTGTGTGTGTGTGTGTGTGTGTGTCGTGCTAAATAGGTAAAACTGGTCAATCAGCAAGAATTCATTTAAAATTAAGCTCGTTTAAATATATATTTTTCGATTTATGTAATGTAGAAATTAATAATTTTATACCAAATGTACCTTAGAAAACTTACCTGACCTTATTATAACAAGCGCAATTTAATTTAGCCTAATCCAACTAAATATATTTTAAACAAGTTTATAATTGCGAAATTATTGCATACACAAACATTCGCTTGCCTTATTCGGCAAGAAAAGCGTTGCTATTTCAGCCAAAATCGGAAGTTTTACCTATTCGGCACTACATCATATGTATTCTGGACGCCTTGGTCCACTACATCATCGGTATCGGCGAGAAACGACCGATACCAGCCGAAGTCTTTTAAAACATTAAAACTAAATATGTGCATAATGATAAATATAAAACACGCAGTAACATATTACAGGAATTTAACATGACCTGGACATTGATGTGAAACAAATAAATGAATTGGTGTATACTAAAGAAAATAATAATAATAATAATAATACTTATAATAATAATAATAATAATAACAAAACGGTAATAAAAAGGAGAACTTGATTCGAATTAACACCAAAGGATTACTGACTGAGATTGAAGCTATACAGTGCTGCCTGTGTTACAGTGTTATACAGTGCTGCCTGTGTTACAGTGTGATACAGTGCTGCCTGTGTTACAGTGTTATACAGTGCTGCCTGTGTTACAGTGTTATACAGTGCTGCCTGTGTTACAGTGTGATACAGTGCTGCCTGTGTTACAGTGTTATACAGTGCTGCCTGTGTTACAGTGTTATACAGTGCTGCCTGTGTTACAGTGTGATACAGTGCTGCCTACTGTGTTAGTGTTATACAGTGCTGCCTACTGTGTTACAGTGTGATACAGTGCTGCCTACTGTGTTACAGTGTGATACAGTGCTGCCTACTGTGTTACAGTGTGATACAGTGCTGCCTACTGTGTTACAGTGCGATACAGTGCTGCCTACTGTGTTACAGTGTGATACAGTGCTGCCTACTGTGTTACAGTGTGATACAGTGCTGCCTACTGTGTTACAGTGCTGCCGACTGTGTTACAGTGAGATACAGTGCTGCCTACTGTGTTACAGTGTGATACAGTGCTGCCTACTGTGTTACAGTGCTGCCTACTGTGTTACAGTGTGATAGTGCTGCCTACAGTGTTACAGTGTGATGCAGTGCTGCCTGTGTTACAGTGATACAGTGCTGCCTACTGCGTTACAGTGTGATAGTGCTGCCTACTGTGTTACAGTGTGATACAGTGCTGCCTACTGTGTTACAGTGTGATACAGTGCTGCCTACTGTGTTACAGTGTGATACAGTGCTGCCTACTGTGTTACAGTGTGATACAGTGCTGCCTGTGTTACAGTGTGATACAGTGCTGCCTACTGTGTTACAGTGTGATACAGTGCTGCCTACTATGTTACAGTGTGATACAGTGCTGCCTACTGTGTTAGTGTGATACAGTGCTGCCTGTGTTACAGTGTGATACAGTGCTGCCTACTGTGTTACAGTGTGATACAGTGCTGCCTGTGTTACAGTGTGACAGTGCTGCCTACTGTGTTACAGTGTGACAGTGCTGCCTACCGTGTTACAGTGTGACAGTGCTGCCTGTGTTACAGTGTGACAGTGCTGCCTACTGTGTTACAGTGTGACAGTGCTGCCTGTGTTACAGTGCGACAGTGGTGCCTACTGTGTTTCAGTGTGACACTGCTACCTACAGTGTTACAGTGGGACAGTGCTGCCTACAGTGTTACAGTGGGACAGTGCTGCCTACAGTGTTACAGTGGGACAGTGCTGCCTACAGTGTTACAGTGGGACAGTGCTGCCTACAGTGTTACAGTGGGACAGTGCTGCCTACTGTGTTACAGTGTGACAGTGATGATTACTGTGTTACAGTGATGATTACTGTGTTACAGTGTGACAGTGCTGTCTACTGTGTTACAGTGCGACAGTGCTGCCTACTGTGTTACAGTGTGACAGTGCTGCCTACAGTGTTACAGTGTGACAGTGCTGCCTACTGTGTTACAGTGTGACAGTGCTGCCTACTGTGTTACAGTGTGAGTGCTGCCTGCGTTACAGTGTGACAGTGCTGCTTACTGTGTTAGTGTGACAGTGCTGCCCACTGTGTTACAGTGTGACAGTGCTGCCTGTGTTACTGTGTGGGACAGTGCTGCCTGTGTTACAGTGTGACACAGTGCTGCCTACAGTGGGACAGTGCTGCCTGTGTTACAGTGTGACACAGTGCTGCCTACTGTGTTACAGTGTGACAGTGCTGCATACTGTGTTACAGTGTGACACAGATCTGCCTACAGTGTTACAGTGCTGCCTGTGTTACAGTGTGACAGTGCTGCCTACAGTGTTACAGTGCTGCCTGTGTTACAGTGTGACAGTGCTGCCTGTGTTACAGAGTGACAGTGCTGCCTACAGTGTTACAGTGCTGCCTGTGTTACAGTGTGATACAGTGCTGCCTGTGTTACAGTGTGACAGTTGTGCCTACTGTGTTACAGTATGACAGTGCTGCCTGTTTTACAGTGCGACAGTGCTGCCTACTGTGTTACAGCGTGACAGTGCTGCCTGCGTTACAGTGCTGCCTACAGTGTCACAGTGCTGCCTGTGTTACAGTGTGACACAGTGCTGCCTACTGTGTTACAGTGTGACAGTGCTGCCTACTGTGTTACAGTGTGACAGTGCTGCCTATTGTGTTACAGTGTGACAGTGCTGCCTACTCTGTTACAGTGTGACACAGTGCTGCCCGTGTTACAGTGTGGCACAGTGCTGCCTGTGTTACAGTGTGGCAGTGCTGCCTACTGTTACAGTGTGACAGTGCTGCCTACAGTGTTACAGTGTGACAGTGCTGCCTACTGTGTTACAGTGTGACAGTGCTGCCTATTGTGTTACAGTGTGACAGTGCTGCCTATTGTGTTACAGTGTGACAGTGCTGCCTATTGTGTTACAGAGTGACAGTGCTGGCTATTGTGTTACAGTGTGACACAGTGCTGCCTATTGTGTTACAATGTGACACAGTGCTGCCTATTGTGTTACAGTGTGACACAGTGCTGCCTATTGTGTTACAGTGTGAAACAGTGATGCCTACTCTGTTACAGTGTGACATAGTGCTGCCTACAGTGTTACAGTGTGACACAGTGCTGCTTACTGTGTTACAGTGTGACAGTGCTGCCTGTGTTACAGTGACAGTGCTGCCTACTGTGTTACAGTGGCAGTGCTGCCTGTTTTACAGTGTGACAGTGCTGCCTGTGTTACAGTGTGACAGTACTGCTTACTGTGTTACAGTGTGACAACGCTGCCTGTGTTACAGTGTGATACAGTGCTGCCTACTGTGTTACAGTGTGACAGTGCTGCCTACTGTGTTACAGTGTGACAGTGCTGCCTACTGTGTTACAGTGTGATACAGTGTTGCCTACTGTGTTAGTGTGACAGTGCTGCCTGTGTTACAGTGTGACAGTGCTGCCTGTGTTACAGTGTGACACAGAGCTGCCTACAGTGTTACAGTGTGACAGTGCTGCCTACTGTGTTACAGTGTGACAGTGCTGTCTACTGTGTTAGTGTGCCAGTGCTGCATGTGTTACAGTGTGGCACAGTGCTACCTGTGTTACAGTGTGACAGTGCTGCCTACTGTGTTACAGGGTGACAGTGCTGCCTACTGTGTTACAGTGTGACAGTGCTGCCTACTGTGTTACAGTGTGACAGTGCTGCCTATTGTGTTACAGTGTAACACAGTGCTGCCTATAGTGTTACAGTGTGACACAGTGCTTCCTATTGTGTTACAGTGTGACACACTGCTGCCTATTGTGTTACAGTGTGACACAGTGCTGCCTATTGTGTTACAGTGTGACAGTGCTGCCTATTGTGTTACAATGTGACACAGTGCTGCCTATTGTGTTAGTGTGACACAGTGCTGCCTACTCTGTTACAGTGTGACACAGTGCTGCCCGTGTTACAGTGTGGCACAGTGCTGCCTGTGTTACAGTGTGGCAGTGCTGCCTACTGTTACAGTGTGACAGTGCTGCCTACAGTGTTACAGTGTGACAGTGCTGCCTACTGTGTTACAGTGTGACAGTGCTGCCTATTGTGTTACAGTGTGACAGTGCTGCCTATTGTGTTACAGTGTGACAGTGCTGCCTATTGTGTTACAGAGTGACAGTGCTGCCTATTGTGTTACAGTGTGACACAGTGCTGCCTATTGTGTTACAATGTGACACAGTGCTGCCTATTGTGTTACAGTGTGACACAGTGCTGCCTATTGTGTTACAGTGTGAAACAGTGATGCCTACTCTGTTACAGTGTGACATAGTGCTGCCTACAGTGTTACAGTGTGACACAGTGCTGCTTACTGTGTTACAGTGTGACAGTGCTGCCTGTGTTACAGTGTGACAGTGCTGCCTATTGTGTTACAGTGTGACAGTGCTGCCTATTGTGTTACAGTGTGACAGTGCTGCCTATTGTGTTACAGAGTGACAGTGCTGCCTATTGCGTTACAGTGTGACACAGTGCTGCCTATTGTGTTACAATGTGACACAGTGCTGCCTATTGTGTTACAGTGTGAAACAGTGATGCCTACTCTGTTACAGTGTGACATAGTGCTGCCTACAGTGTTACAGTGTGACACAGTGCTGCTTACTGTGTTACAATGTGACAGTGCTGCCTGTGTTACAGTGTGACCGTGCTGCCTACTGTGATACAGTGTGACAGTGCTGCCTGTGTTACAGAGTGACACAGTGCTTCCTACTGTGTTACAGTGTGACAGTGACGCCTACTGTGTGACAAAGTGCTGCCTACTGTGTTACAGTGTGACAGTGACGCCTACAGTGTTACAATGTGATGCAGTGCTGCCTACTGTGTTACAGTGTGGCAGTGCTGCCTACAGTGTTACAGTGTGGCAGTGCTGCCTACAGTGTGACAGTGATGACTACAGTGTTACAGTGTGACAGTGCTACTAGCGTGTTGCAGTGTGACACAGTGCTACAACAGTGTTACAGTGTGACAGTGCTACTACAGTGTTGCAGTGTGACAGTGCTATTACAGTGTTACAGTGTAACCGTGCTACTACAATGTCACAGTATAACACAGCGCTACTACAGTGTTGCAGTGTAACAGTGCTACTAGTGTTACAGTGCTACCACAGTGTGACAGTGCTACTACAGTGTTACAGTGCTACTACAGTGTTAGTGCTACTACAGTGTGACAGTGCTACTACAGTGTGACAGTGCTACTACAGTGTGACAGTGCTACCACAGTGTGACAGTGCTACTACAGTGTTAGTGCTACTACAGTGTGACAGTGCTACTACTGTGTGACAGTGCTACTACAGTGTGACAGTGCTACTACAGTGTGACAGTGCTACCACAGTGTGACAGTGCTACTACAGTGTTACAGTGCTACTACAGTGTTAGTGCTACTACAGTGTGACAGTGCTACTACTGTGTGACAGTGCTACTACAGTGTTACGGAGTGACTCAGTGTTGCCTACAGTGTTACACTGTGGTCAGGTACTGCCTGCATTTTTAAACTGTAGCTGGATGGCTTATTCATACCGCTAAAAACCTAGCGACTGTTCAAAGAGTCATTAACTCTGTATGTCACCTGTTCACAACCTGTCAAGAATAATTAAATCCTTGACACGGGGCTTAAAATATACTCTCAGCGAATATACAGTGAAAAATATATACCTCTCGCTATGTATGTCAGTATGGAATGACTTTTTGTTCATTATTTACTTTCAATCACAGACATTTATTGACCCTATAATTCTATATAAATGTACCAGAAATAGTCGATCACTTGTAATAATTTCCATTAGTCATGTCATTCCTACGAATACATCACTAAAATGAATAAGCGCTTGGGTAATAATCATGATGAATTATTTCCAGTGGTAAGTGTAAAATCAAGTGAAAATATTGAGTCCCACATGAGAGTTGAGACCTGGAAGTGAGGTAACAGACATTGTTATGCTTCAGAATAAACTCTCTGTCAGTCTCTTTTTTTTACACAGGGTTTTACAAGGTTAGGTTAAGGTTCCTAACATCAATTACAAGATAGGAGCTGTTATTAAAATTAGGAACCTTAACCTAACCTTGTAAAGCACTAATTTTTCATAGTTAAATGGTATCCAGGGAAGAGGCAGCAGACGATGGTATTCCCGTGTCTGGTGATGCTAAACTGAAGGAAAATTCAGCAACACAACGATCTGAAGACTTACTGAGAATAAACGGTGGTCAGTGTCATGGCTTGCTACCATCCCGGTGTTGCTTGAAGGATAAGTGACGGTCAGTGTTATGGCTTGCTACCATCCCGGTGTTGCTTGAAGGATAAGTGACGGTCAGTGTCATGGCTTGCTACCATCCCGGTGTTGCTTGAAGGATAAGTGACGGTCAGTGTTATGGCTTGCTACCATCCCGGTGTTGCTTGAAGGATAAGTGACGGTCAGTGTTATGGCTTGCTACCATCCCGGTGTTGCTTGAAGGATAAGTGACGGTCAGTGTTATGGCTTGCTACCATCCCGGTGTTGCTTGAAGGATAAGTGACGGTCAGTGTTATGGCTTGCTACCATCCCGGTGTTGCTTGAAGGATAAGTGACGGTCAGTGTCATGGCTTGCTACCATCCCGGTGTTGCTTGAAGGATAAGTGACGGTCAGTGTTATGGCTTGCTACCATCCCGGTGTTGCTTGAAGGATAAGTGACGGTCAGTGTTATGGCTTGCTACCATCCCGGTGTTGCTTGAAGGATAAGTGACGGTCAGTGTTATGGCTTGCTACCATCCCGGTGTTGCTTGAAGGATAAGTGACGGTCAGTGTTATGGCTTGCTACCATCCCGGTGTTGCTTGAAGGATAAGTGACGGTCAGTGTTATGGCTTGCTACCATCCCGGTGTTGCTTGAAGGATATGTGACGGTCAGTGTTATGGCTTGCTACCATCCCGGTGTTGCTTGAAGGATAAGTGACGGTCAGTGTTATGGCTTGCTACCATCCCGGTGTTGCTTGAAGGATAAGTGACGGTCAGTGTTATGGCTTGCTACCATCCCGGTGTTGCTTGAAGGATAAGTGACGGTCAGTGCCATGGCTTGCTACCATCCCAGTGTTGCTTGAAGGATAAGTGATGGTCAGTGTTATGGCTTGCTACCATCCCGGTGTTGCTTGAAGGATAAGTGACGGTCAGTGTTATGGCTTGCTACCATCCCGGTGTTGCTTGAAGGATAAGTGACGGTCAGTGTTATGGCTTGCTACCATCCCGGTGTTGCTTGAAGGATAAGTGACGGTCAGTGTTATGGCTTGCTACCATCCCGGTGTTGCTTGAAGGATAAGTGACGGTCAGTATTATGGCTTGCTACCATCCCGGTGTTGCTTGAAGGATAAGTGACGGTCAGTGTTATGGCTTGCTACCATCCCGGTGTTGCTTGAAGGATAAGTGACGGTCAGTGTTATGGCTTGCTACCATCCCGGTGTTGCTTGAAGGATAAGTGACGGTCAGTGTTATGGCTTGCTACCATCCCGGTGTTGCTTGAAGGATAAGTGACGGTCAGTGTTATGGCTTGCTACCATCCCGGTGTTGCTTGAAGGATAAGTGACGGTCAGTGTTATGGCTTGCTACCATCCCGGTGTTGCTTGAAGGATAAGTGACGGTCAGTGTTATGGCTTGCTACCATCCCGGTGTTGCTTGAAGGATAAGTGACGGTCAGTGTTATGGCTTGCTACCATCCCGGTGTTGCTTGAAGGATAAGTGACGGTCAGTGTTATGGCTTGCTACCATCCCGGTGTTGCTTGAAGGATAAGTGACGGTCAGTATTATGGCTTGCTACCATCCCGGTGTTGCTTGAAGGATAAGTGACGGTCAGTGTTATGGCTTGCTACCATCCCGGTGTTGCTTGAAGGATAAGTGACGGTCAGTGTTATGGCTTGCTACCATCCGGGTGTTGCTTGAAGGATAAGTGACGGTCAGTGTTATGGCTTGCTACCATCCCGGTGTTGCTTGAAGGATAAGTGACGGTCAGTGTTATGGCTTGCTACCATCCCGGTGTTGCTTGAAGGATAAGTGACGGTCAGTGTTATGGCTTGCTACCATCCTGGTGTTGCTTGAAGGATAAGTGACGGTCAGTGTTATGGCTTGCTACCATCCCGGTGTTGCTTGAAGGATAAGTGACGGTCAGTGTTATGGCTTGCTACCATCCCGGTGTTGCTTGAAGGATAAGTGACGGCCAGTGTCATGGCTTGCTACCATCCTGGTGTTGCTTGAAGGATAAGTGACGGTCAGTGCCATGGCTTGCTACCATCCCGGTGTTTCTTGAAGGATAAGTGACGGTCAGTGTCATAGTTTAGTACAATCCTGGTGTTTCTTGAAGGATAAGTGACGGTCAGTGTCATGGTTTGCTACCATCCTGGTGTTGGTTTAAGGATAAGTGACGGTCAGTGCCATGGCTTGCTACCATCCCGGTGTTGCTTGAAGGATAAGTGACGGTCAGTGTTATGGCTTACTACCATCCCGGTGTTGCTTGAAGGATAAGTGACGGTCAGTGTTATGGCTTGCTACCATCCCGGTGTTGCTTGAAGGATAAGTGACGGTCAGTGTTATGGCTTGCTACCATCCTGGTGTTGCTTGAAGGATAAGTGACGGTCAGTGTTATGGCTTGCTACCATCCCGGTGTTGCTTGAAGGATAAGTGACGGTCAGTGTTATGGCTTGCTACCATCCCGGTGTTGCTTGAAGGATAAGTGACGGCCAGTGTCATGGCTTGCTACCATCCCAGTGTTGCTTGAAGTATAAGTGACGGTCAGTGTCATGGCTTGCTACCATCCTGGTGTTGCTTGAAGGATAAGTGACGGTCAGTGTTATGGCTTGCTACCATCCCGGTGTTGCTTGAAGGATAAGTGACGGTCAGTGTCATAGTTTAGTACAATCCTGGTGTTTCTTGAAGGATAAGTGACGGTCAGTGTCATAGTTTAGTACAATCCTGGTGTTTCTTGAAGGATAAGTGACGGTCAGTGTCATAGTTTAGTACAATCCTGGTGTTTCTTGAAGGATAAGTGACGGTCAGTGTCATGGTTTGCTACCATCCTGGTGTTGCTTGAAGGATAAGTGACGGTCAGTGTCATAGTTTAGTACCATCCTGGTGTTTCTTGAAGGATAAGTGACGGTCAGTGTCATGGTTTGCTACCATCATGGTGTTTCTTGAAGGATAAGTGAGGGTCAGTGTCACAGTTTAGTACCATCCTGGTGTTTCTTGAAGGATAAGTGACGGTCAGTGTCACAGTTTAGTACCATCCTGGTGTTGCTTTCATGCATAACAAAAACATACAAGATGCGATGACAAGGTTTAAACGCATACAGGAAAATGTAATTCAAACAGGAGAATGTAATTCATACAGGAGAGTGTAATTCATACGGGAGAGTATAATTCATACAGGAGAATGTAATTCATACAGGAGAGTGTAATTCATACGGGAGAGTGTAATTCATACAGGAGAGTGTAATTCATACAGGAGAATGTAATTCATACAGGAGAATGTAATTTACACAGAAAAATGTAAGTCATACAGAAAACTGTAATTTATACAGAAGAATGTAATTTATACACAAGTGTAATTCATACAGAAGATCACAATTCATACAGGAGATTGTAATTGATAAACAATGGTGGGCAGGAAATTTAATAAAAACAGTGAAATCACAGAAATCGGTAATAACTGATACTAAAACTGTAAAGATTACTGATGAAAGAAGATATGAATAAAACTCTTAGGGATCAAGACAAAGGAGATAAAAGGTTCACCCTAAAAATCCAAGGTGTTTTAAAATGATGGACCCAATTTCAAAATATACTGCTTTGAAATTGTGTCCATATATTTGAATCACTATTTCTAGGTGAGAAATTATTCCGAGAAAGAAGAAATATGAAGGAATTATATTAAATCTGGGAGATGTACTGAGCATATAGGCTCAAGAGAGACTCGAAGGTAATTAGTAGATGGAAAAAAAAATGAAATTTATATAAAGACATCTGGTAGAAAGAGAAGACCGTCATTTATAAGTACATGATAATTATGCAAATGTAACAGTAATAGCGATTAAGTAGGTACACGTTAAAAAAAAAAAAACCTCACCCTCATCCCTTGAATGTCTGACTCTTCCACAAACTCCTAAACCAGTACGAGTTTTGTATTTACGTCCCTACTGATCCATTCCATCCTCTTAATAACAGACAACATTCCACTGTTGCAAATAGTCAAATGGGTGACTGATAAACAAACTTTAAACAGTGATTACTTGACGTATATTGTTCTACTGTGCTGGTTTCCTCGTTTTCGCCGTTATTTATTTCATATAAGATAATGCAAGATTATAATTAGTTAAGCCTAACTTAACCTAACCTAGCCTAACCAAAGTTTACCTAACCTAACCTTACTTAACATAACCTAACTTAACCTCACTTAGCCTAACCTAACCTCACTTCACTTAACCTAACCTCAACCTAACCTAACCTCAACCTAACCTCACTTAACCTAACCTAACCTAACTTAACCTAACCTAACTTAACCTAACCTAACCTCATTTAACCTAACTTAAATAAAGTACATTAAAGAAGATTGATCAATTGAATAGCCTCTTTCCCACATACTCGTCAGTGTACGTGCGCTTCGTCTCCCAGTTTTCCCCTAGCCTACCCTATTCCTGCGTATCTAATAGACTTCTTATTTTTTTCCTCTGCCTCTTGTGTACAATTTTTCTTGTCTCCGCTCTGGGATGATTGCGATATCTTCATAAAATTCCCATTTATCGTGTATATGGGATAGGCTGTAGCGAGAGAAGGCAGTTCCCAAATGATAGCGACTCCAGCTATGCTGGCAGGAAACCTATGAGACTCCTGTAGCTGATAAATCCTTGCTGAAATGTTTGGCGATATCCTCAATGTTCCACTGAAGTCTCCCAGCTCAGGGTGAAGGATTTCAACATCTTGTACGAGCCCCATCTTACGTGATGGAATATGACAGGGGGAACATAGCTTGCTTGTGTGCCCACTATGTAATTATCATATACAGTTGTGTAGCAGCACACTGTTGACATATTCAGTTACGTTAATAAAAAAAAAAAAACTGATGTGCCATCCTTAGAAACGGTAACTTTCAAGCAGCAAACTCCAGCACTCTGAACATCACCTATGATGGGTACTGTTGCTACATACGATATCCCTAGTTTCTTAATAATGAAAATAAGGTATCAAACATTCTAATAATGAAAATAAGGTATCAAACATTCTAATAATGAAAATAAGGTATCTAACATTCTAATAATGAAAATAAGGTATCAAACATTCTACTAATGAAAATAAGGTATCAACATTCTAATAATGAAAATAAGGTATCAAACATTCTAATAATGAAAATAAGGTATCAAACATTCTAATAATGAAAATAAGGTATCAAACATTCTAATAATGAAAATAAGGTATCAAACATTCTAATAATGAAAATAAGGCATCAAACATTCTAATCAAATATCCTAAGTTGTTTGTAACAGATGAAATATAAATCGCAAATTAATCCTGTAAACCCAATTTGGGCCCGTTTTCTAATGTTTTTTATGTTTCCACATTTTCCTGTGCAGCAGCCATAGGCTGGATACAGGGCGCGCAATAAACTAGCTACTTCGACGGCAAAATCTAAAACACAAAAAAAATCTAGCCACATCCGTATATGAATGCCTCTATTTAACTTTTAGTCTCCACAGACCCGCTTCTCTCCAACACCTCTACGAAGCTCTGCAAATCAGTCTTCCCCACAGCTTAGCTTCTTCCTCATATCCCACTCTATCCACAACAGTCCCACACCGCCACAGACCAGCTAATCCCCCACAACACAGACGAGTTTCTTCCCTACATCACCTCCCCCACCATCACACACACAAACCAACCTCATCCCTCATACTATATTCATGATGCTCCTTCACCAAGGTAAAATGTGCCGAGCATCCCACAAGGCCTCGACATATTTCTCGGCTTAATAGTGCTTGGCATTCAGGCCACAGCTTCCTCGGCCTTAAATTAAAGTGAGCAGAGCTTCAATATTCTCAAAGATCACGTCACGCCATTAAGCTTTGACGACTAGTCTTGTTGCATCTGTTTATTGATGTGTCTTGTGGGTAGCCATGTTGCTGTTATTGATGTTACTGCCAGTGTTGATGCTGCTGTCACTGTTGCTGCTGATGTTACTGCCTCTGTGCTGATGCTGCTGTCACTGTTGCTGATGCTATTACTGCCACTGTGTTGATGCTGCTGTCACTGATGCTGCTGCTGCTGATGTTACTGCCACTGTGCTGATGTTGTTACTGCCACTGTGTTGATGCTGCTATCACTGTTGCTGCTGGTAGTGAACCTGCTGCTGATGCCATCACTCCTGCTGATATTGTTATTACTGTTCCTGCTGCTCCGCTACTGCTGATGACGATGAAAATTGTAATACTGTCTCTGCTGTTGCTGTCACTTTTCCTGCTGAGGACGGCTCTGCTGATACTACTGCTACCGTTATTACAGTTCCTGCCGCTGATAATACTGCTTTTTTCTGAAGCTGCAGCTGTTGTCTGTTTTACTGCTCCTATTGCTGCTACCGCTGTTATTGTTCCTGCTGTGGCTCCTACTGCAGCCACTGCTGCAGCTACTGCTGCCGTTTCTGTTGAGGCTGTTATTAATGCTGTTCCTGCTGGGTTTATTGTAGATATTCTCACTGACGCCGTAACTGGTGGTGGCGGTGCTGGTGGTGGTGGTCGTGGTGTTGCTGGTGGCGCTGTTGCTGATGGTGCTGTTGCTGGTCCTGTTACTGGTGGTGGCGCTGTTGCTGCTACTGGTGCTTATTATTATTATTTCTAGCGTACCTGTTGCTGTAACCCTGATTAATGTTCTCTGTAATGACATGTGAACAAAAACAAAAACACTGCTGTAGGCCTACTGGGAGGCTTATACACACTTATTTTAATGGACACGTGCACACAAGTTCACATACACAACACACTTAAAATACACACACACACACACACACACACACACACACACACACACACACACACACACACACAAGCAAATGTAGTCCCAATTAAAAAAAGGAGACACGAATCATTAAACTATAGACCAGTGTCACTGACAGTATGCAAAGTCATGGCGAAGATTATCAGAAGAGTGGTGGAACACCTAGAAAGGAATGAGCTTATCAACGACAACCAGCACGATTTCAGGGATGAGAAATCATGTGTCACAAACCTACTGGAGTTCTATGACAGGGTGCCAACAGTAAGACAAGAGATAGAAGGGTGGATAGATTGCGTTTTCTCGGACTGTAAGAAGGCTTTTGACACAGTTTCACACAAGAGATTAGTGCATAAGCTGGAGGACCAGGCAAGTATAACAGAATAAATAACAAAAAGGCACAATACCGTGACTGGAACAATACACAAATAATCTGCACATAGAGGAGCTTACGACGACGTTTCGGTCAGACTTGGACCATTTACAAAGTCACACTACCTACCTTTTGTTGGCCCCTAGCTCCCTTGCAGTGCTTCTCTTTCTTAGTCTTTGACTGAGTCCACTACTGCTACTACCTCTCTTCTTCCCTACTACCTCTCTTGTCCTGTCCCTGTCTGCTTGCCTATATATACTCTCTCCCTCTCTTCTTTTGGAAAAATAAACACAGAAGCAGTATAATGTGATCCTTTGGCGACGTTTCGCCCACACAGTGGGCTTTATCAAGTCACAAACAGATATACCTGGGTGAAAGGTAAGCGAGTATTTATAGTATGGAATCAGGTACAGAATGCTGGGTAGGTTGGATCTGAACCTGCATGTGACATTCATACGAGTAGGGTGATAGAGGCTAGGACCTTGGGTAGCTTTAAAAAGAGATTGGACAAATATATGAGTTGACCTTCTTCAGTGTTCCTCCATCCTTATGTTCTTATGTAGGATAACGATGAAGAAGTTTCTTGGCGAGGGGTTCAGCTATGTTATAGAAGCCGTTGTTTTGGTTGAAGTTATTGGATATACAGGTAAGTGATGATTCCAGGATTCTGCGGTAGTGTTTTCTTCTCTGACGATAAGTCTTGCGTTTCTGTAGTTGATTAAATGGTTGTGTGAATTTCGGTGTTGAATACAGACATTTCTTAAATCATCCGATCTGCAGATGTTTCGCCCACGTATAATCTGCTGCAGTCATTACAAGGGATTATGTATACCCCTGCAGAGGACTGAAGCTTATCCTGTCTGTTACTGTAATGCCCTTCATGGTGGTGGAAATGGAGGTAGATACTTGGAGTGAGGTGCTGGAAAAGATGTTGGAAACCTGTTTGGCAATGGAGTTGGTGGGGAGGACTATGTATCTCCTCTCGGCAGTGTCTTGTCTGGGAATAAATGGTATAAAATACAGACACAATGGAAATATAAACACATGCAGTATAATGTGATCCTTTATTGACAACGTTTCGCCCACACAGTGGGCTTTTTCAAGTCACAAACAGATCTACCTGGGGTGAAAGGTACGCGAGTATTTATAGTCAGGTTCAGAATGCTGAGGTCAGGTGGAGAATGCTGCATCTGATGATGTACCGAGTGGGGTTATAGAGTCTAAAATCTTGGGTAGCTTGGAAAGGAGATTGGATAAGTTTGTGAGCAGATCTTCTGCAGTGTTGTTCCATTCCTATGTTCTTATGTGGGATAGCGATGAAGAAGTTTCTTGGCAAGTAGTTCAGCTATGTTATAGAAGCCACTATTCTGGTTGAAGTTGTCGGATATAGAAATAAGTGATGATTCCAGGATTCTTCGGTATTGAGTGTTGTCTTCTGTGGCGATAAGTCTTAAGTCTCTGTAGTTTATTAAGTGGTTGTGTGAATTACGGTGTTGTACACAGGCATTCCTTGTATCGTCAGACCTGCTTGCGTATTGGTGTTCTGAAATACGTGTTTGGAGGTCCCTTGATGTTTCGCCCACGTATAATTTGTTGCAGTCATTACAAGGGATTATGTATACCCCTGCGGAGGATGGAAGCTTGTCCTGTCTATCACTGGTAATGTCCTTGATGGTCGTGGTTGTGGAGTTAGATACTTGGAATGAGGTATTGGAAAAGATGTTGGAAACGTGTTTGGCAATGGAGTTGGTGGGGAGGACTATGTATCTCTTCTCGGCAGTGTCTTCTCTGGGTGTGTTGAAGATGTTTAATGCCCGCCGTCTGCAGTCTCTGATGAAGTGACGAGGATAGTGAAGTTTAGAAAAATACTTGTTCAATTATAGTGCATTCTTCCTCAATAAACTCATTGCTACAGATTCTGAGTGCGCGCAGGAAGAAGCCTATAATTACACCACGTTTAGTTTTGGTGTCGTGGTGAGAGTAGAAGTGGAGAAGATCGTTTTGGTTGGTGGGTTTTCGATAGACTTTAAAACGAAGTTCGTGGTCAGCTTTGCAGAGAAGAACATCAGGGAAAAGAAGAGTGTTGTCGACTTCTTCTTCAAGTGTGAACTGGATTGTAGGCTCGACCTGGTTGAGCTTGTCTTGGAGAGCTTGAACGTTGAAGCGTCTAGGAGTTATGAGGAGAATGTCGTCAACATAACGGAGCCAGGTGACAGACGAAGGAATAATGGTGGAGAAACGTTCGGCTTCTAGATGTTCCATGTATAGGTTCGCCAGGACCGCACTGAGTGGCATACCCATGGGTAGTCCAAAAGTCTGCTGAAAGAGGTGATTTTCAAAAGAGAAACACGTAAACCCAAAACATAGTTCAACAAGGTCGATGAAATCGCTAGCTGGAATAAAAAGGTCAAGTGAATCGTCAATTTTCCCGCCCAAGAAATCGATGGCTTGTGTAGCAGGTACTTTGGTGAATAGGGAAGTTACGTCCAGGCTAGAGAGTTTCTTGTTCCTAATGTTGATGTTGCGAATGCAATTGAGAAGATTAGCGAGTGTATAAGATGTGCTCGACTGATTGTGCCCAAGAGTTTAGAGAGGTGTTTAGGTGATCTTTTCAGTCGCATTCGCAACATCAACCTCAGGAACAAGAAACTCTCTAGCCTGGACGTAACATCTCTGTTCACCAAAGTACCTACTACAGGAAAATTGACGATTCATTTGACCTTCCTATTAGGTTAAGAGAAATCGACCTGACGGCACTGGAGAACAGGAGAGATAGGGGGGATATGATAATGACATATAAAATACTGAGAGGAATAGACAAGGTGGACAGAGACAGAATGTTCCAGAGATGGGACACAGCAACAAGGGGTCACAGTTGGAAGCTGAAGACTCAGATGAATCACAAGGATGTTAGGAAGTATTTCTTCAGTCACAGAGTTGTCAGGAAGTGGAATAGTCTGGAAAGTGATGTAGTGGAGGCAGGATCCATACATAGCTTTAAGAAGATGTAGGATAAAGCTCATGGAGCAGGGAGAGAGAGAACCTAGTAGTGGCCAGTGAAGAGGCGGGGCCAGGAGCTGTGAATTGACCCCTACAACCACAACTACACACTCAAATACAGACACAAACAGACAAACAAACACAGACATATATATAGATACACGCGCGCGCGCACACACACACACACACAGAAATGCAAGAGGTTCAAATTGAATATGTCGTCCTGAATTCCTGTAAAAAGACAGTAACACTATCAGTGCCATTTTCTCCACACTGCACTTCCCTTCACACTGAATTCAAGATTGCAGACACCAGGCAGCCCAGATAACACTTCTTCTCAGTTACAGAGGACACTGATATCTCATTTTTCCCCAAGAGGTAACGCAGGTATCGTAGGTGCGAGAACAATGACGAAAAGTGACAAACATAGCTATCCTCTTGTTCAAACACTACGTACCAGACCATGATAGTCATCACAGAAATGTCAATGTTTTTACCGACAAATGTATCATTTTCCCCGGAAGTAACACGGCTATCATAGGTGCTAAAGCTCTAAAGAAAATTCGTACCAACATATTGATCCTCTCGTTCGAACCCTTCGTACCAGACCAGGATACAGTCATCACAGGAACGTCAGCACCCTGCTCTCGTGTATCCCATGTGGTGCATGCGACTAACTCTCCATAGGAGAAACTTACGCAACATCACCAGGACACTTCAACACCAGTTTACTTGGAGAACCCATTACACCAAAAGTATGTGTAATAATGGTAAAATTACCGACAATACGTTAGGTAAAAGGATTAAAGTGCAACTAATGTGACATTTTGTGGTAACATTTCGCTTGACAAAGCTTTTGGAGGGCGAAACGTTGCCGCAATAAAATGTCACATTAGTTGCACAAAAATGTGTATCAACCACCAAGACAAGCATTGTCACCTTCTGTCGTGGAAAGATACAAAACTCACAGCCAGAGACTATAATAAGCAAGATGTGTACAAGGAGCGGTCATCAGTACAGAAAGTACCACAGAGCAATGTCAGTGCGTCTCTAGCACTACTAAGCTATTAGCACCAATCATCTCACATGAAGTTACCGACAAGTGACTAGTTAATTGTTGCCGCCTGAGCTGCTAGTTTATTGTACCTCCCATGATCTCCCTGCGAGCAGATGCACTAACAACAGGATTTTAGAGGTAACAACAGTGTTTTAAGAACATAAGAACATAAGAAAGAAGGAACACTGCAGCAGGCCTACTGGCCCATGCGAGGCAGGTTCAATTTTCCTACCGGCTTAAGCCAACGCCCTAACCTAGTCAGGTCAGGTCACATTCACTTAAGGAAGGAGCACGGCATCTGACCTAGTAGCACAAGCTAGTCAGGTCCAACTCACACCCACGCATGTATTTATCTAACCTATTTTTAAAACTACACAACGTCTTAGCTTCTATAACGGTACTCGCGAGTTTGCTCCACTTATCCACAACTCTGTTACCAAACCAGTACTTTCCTATATCCTTCCTGAATCTGATTTTTTTTTGCGTGTCCTGTCTAGGCCAGATATTTTTTTAGCATGCTATTTACATCCCCTTTATTCCTGTTTTCCATTTACACACCTCAATTATATCCCCCTTAATTCTACGCCTTTCTAGAGTGCAGATTCAGGGCCCTCAGTCTGTCATAGGGAAGATTTCTGATACATGGGATCAACTTTGTCATCCTCCTTTGTACGTTTTCCAGAGCATTTATATCCATTCTGTAATACGGTGACCAGAACTGAGCAGCATAGTCTAAATGAGGCCTAACCAAAGATATATAGAGTTGAAGAACAACCTGAGGACTTCTATTATTTATACTTCTAGATATGAAGCCAAGAATTCTGTTAGCTTTATTGCGAACACTTATGCGCTGTTGTCTTGGTTTCAGATTACAGCTAACCATAACTCCTAAATCCTTTTTGCAATCAGTAATATTAAGATCTACATTTAGTTTATATGTGGTATGGTTATTTTCCTGTCCAAGATTTAAAACTTTACATTTGTCTATGTTATACTGCATCTGCCACTTCTCCGATTACATGCACCAGTCTATTCAAATCATCCTGGAGTGCTCTGTCCTCATTAGAATGAACTGAACGGCCTATTTTGATGTTATCAGCAAATTTGATTATGTCGCTATTTATTCCGTCATCTATGTCGTTTATGTAATTTGTGAACAACGAGGGGCCCAACATTGATCCCTGTGGAACACCGCTTGTGACGTGCCCCCATTCTGATTTATCCCCTTTTATGCAAACACTTTGCTGCCTATTCGTCAACCATGCCTCTACCCAGGAAAAAAATTCTCCTTCCATTCCATGTGCCTTAATCCTCAGTAGCCTCTGATGTGGAACTCTATCGAAAGCCTTACTGAAATCCATATACACAATATCATATTCAATACCATGGTCTACTTCCTCAAATACCTTAGTGAGAAAAGTTAGTAAATTCGTCAGACAGGAATGCCCCTTTATAAAACCGTGCTGAGATTCATTAATCAATTTATGCCTATCAAGATGGCTACGAATTGCCTCGGCAATTGATACCATAAATTTTCCCACTATGGAGGTCAGTCTTATTGGTCTTTAGTTCGAAGCTAAGAACCTGTCACCTACCTTGAAAACAGATATTACATTTGCCATTTTCCACTTGTCTGGCACTATGCCAGTTTGAAGCGATATATTGAAAAGCTTAGCCAAAGGTATGCTAAGTTCCTCTTTACATTCATTTAAAACCCATACATCAGAGCCTGAGGATTTGTTAGGTTTTAATTTCTCTGTTTTCCTGAGGACCATGTCACTAGTTACCACAATCGTGCATAGTTTATTATCGTCCTGTTCTACATAATTTATTATTTCTGGAATTTCGCCAGTATCTTCCTGAGTAAAAACTGAGAGGAAGTGTTGAAAAGCTCACACATTTCCTTATCAGTCAGTGATCAGCCCTGAGTTGCTCTTAAGTGGGCCTATCTCGTCCCTTATCTTCTGTATACCTGAAAGAACCCTTTTGTTAGTTTTCAATCCCTTGCGACTTTAGCCTCATAATCCCTTTTTACTTTCCTTATTCCTCGCTGAGCATAATTACATCACTGCACTATTACATTCATTTTATACATTATAAATACTTCACAAATCTAATGTAGTGTATACATCCAACGCATAACACTACATTTAAACTTTCTTAAGATATCTTCAAGCAAGCTATACAGGATAAGCAAACCATTTCATTATGATAAAAGATTTGAAATCTTGAGAATCTACATTGTCTGGAGTATACCTGGAGGGTGTTCCGGGGATCAACGCCCCCGCGGCCCAGCCCTTAACCAGGCCTTCCGGTGGATCAGGGCCTAATCAACCAGGTTGTTACTGCTGGCCGCACGTAGTCCAACGTACGGCCAGCATCGTATTACCCCTAAAAAAACACAGGTCATTACCGTGTCGCAGCCTCATCAAAACTCACTTCATTAATCTAATAGATGCAAAATATGGGTTGCCATTTTCCATATGGTTTGCTTAGAGGTGTCTTAAGGAAGCTTGAATAAAGATTATACATTAAATGGATATACATTAGATTTGTGAATTGTAATGTATAAAATAGACTGGTTTATAGTCTTAAGATTTCTAATATTTTGTATATAACTATAAAATAGGCAACCATCCCCTATATGGCTTCTTGCAGGCGTTTCTGACAGGTTGAATGTTTGAACACTTACAATAATGTCCCAGTGTGTGCCCGCCCTTTCTTATCGCACACTTTCCTTATCAATGACATCTCCAGACACATCATACTGCCAGATATCCTTTTATCCTAACCTTAATCTGCCAGTAGCAGCATCTTGTAATCTACTAGTTTTGTTAAGTTCTCCATTCCTTTGTTTACCTGGAGAGAGTTCCGGGGGTCAACGCCCCCGTGACCCGGTCTGTGACCAGGCTTCATGGTGGATCAGGGCCCGACCAACCAGGCAATTGCTCTGCTAGTTACCATCTATACTATTTAACTTTCTTCCGAATTGTTTTAAACTTATCTACATACTCGACATTATTTAATGCAAATTAAGCTCCTAGAGTCCTATGCAAAAGAGAATTCACAGACTAATTCCCTTTTAAAGAATTAGTGTATATCTGTATCTAGCTTCATATACAAGCATGCTACAATTAGATCTCAGGCTATTTGACCTCGCAACCAACACTCAACAGGGTAATTCTTACCTACGATCTAGAGACCATACGCACCTTACATGCTTCACTGATGCCTTATCAGGCGACATCCCAGCCAACACCACCAGAAGTACGCCATTCAACCAATGTGAGTGATTTTTCTTTATAAAAGTTAGATTTAAGCCTCTGGAACACAATATCCACCGAAACTTTAAGAGTAAGATCAACACAGTCATTTAAGAACCCACTGGACAAGTACTTTGAAAAAACGCAGTTCAACTAGACAGTATTCAGGGGGCTGGCTGTGGTCAATGGAATTAAGATATTGGTTCATCAATGGCCTCAGAGCATAGTTGTAACAGTGGTAGCAGTTGTGAAAATGACGATAGCGGTAATTTTATTAGTAGCAGAAATCAGACTCCACTTCTGTATTGCTAATTAACTATCCAGCGCGTTTCCTAAATGTTACACATACGTTTCTGCTTTTTCTAGTTGCTTGGTCGGACGGAATGGAGGGTGGGAAAAGAATCTTGTGCTATACTATCCACATCTCAGCTGTCTAGACAGACTTAGCTGGATAAAGTAGTTGTCAGCAGAGAGCCTCGATATGGACCCTGGAGCGAGCCTTGTTGTTGGCCTTTCCAATGTACATATAACAATTATTTAATCAACAAGGAATTGCATTACTCTACGTGAGAAATATTTTGCAGTCGCTCTCAGGGTGACCTAGCGGGAGGGAAGGCAACATACCACGACCATACTCGTGTCGGGAAGCCACTACCAATCAGACGTCCCTGTATTACTCTGATTGTCAGGATCACTCTGAACTTTCTTTGTAATGCAATTAGGGTTTTATTATTATTATTATTAATTATTATTATTATTATTAGTAGTAGTAGTAGTAATAATAATAATAGTAGTAGTAGTAGCAGTAGTAGTAGTAGCAGTAATAGTAGTAGCAGTAATAGTAATAGTAGTAGTAGTAATAGTAGTATTATTGGGACATGTACGTGTCCACTGGGAACCACAAAAATTAGCTGAGGAAGCCAAACAAGGAACTCAAACCAATGTGAAGAGGAGAGTTGATGAGTCGACTAATGAAAGGCGTGGGAAAAGGGGGGGAGGGTAGACCGGGCTCTCCTGGGCTGAGGAAGGAAGGTAGGGAAGGCAGGGAGGGACAGAGGATTCTCCCAGATCTGGAAGGAGAGGGACACTATTGGAAATGGAGGGTGAGAGAACCTCTCCTGGGAGACACTGAGGGTGGGAGGATCTTCTCCAGGAGGAGTAAGAGGGGGGGGAGATGAGGTTAGGTTAGGTTAAGCTAGGCTAGGCTAGGTTAGGTTAGGCGAGATTCATCAGGAAACAGGATAAGTGTTTCCTGACGTGGGTCTTAGTCATATGACAACTGGCTTACCCGTAGGGAAGGCTGGGATTAACTGAACGCTGGAGACAAGTTGTTCTTCAACCCATCCTTGTAATCAACGTCAGTATATCAGTTTGGCTAAGTGCGTCATATGTGTCTATGTGACACGTATGTGCAGCATATGGGCGACTAGCAAACTTAAGAATAGCATTCTGGCACCTCAGTAAGGAATCGTTCAGGACTCTGTGTACAGTGTACATCAGGCCCATACTGGAGTAGACAGCACCAGCTTGGAACCCACACCGAGTCAAGGACTTCAAGAAATTAGAGAATGTACAAAGGTTTGCAACGTGATTAGTTCTGGAGCTAAGGGGCATGTCCTACAAGGAGAGGTTAAGGAAAATCGACCTGACGACACTGGAGACAGGAGAGACGGGGGGGAGGGGACATGATAACAATGTACAAAATACTGAGAGGAATTGAAAAGGTGGACAGAGATGGGATGCTCCAAAGATGAGACACAGCAACAAGGGGTTACAACTGGAAGCTGAAGACTCAGATGAGTCACAGGGATGTTAGGAAGTATTTCTTCAGTCAAAGAGTTGTTAGGAAGTGCATTAGTCTGGAGAGTCATGTATCCCATTGGGTTCGGTAATGTGGATTGGGTAAGGATAATCACATAGGCAATAATGGAGTACAATTAAAACGGAATATATGGGAAGCGCCAAGCCTGACCTGCCTCACTGCTCCTTGTCCTTTCAGCTGACTCATGAGATGGTTCCTAGGGGTGAGCGGGTTCAAAACATGCTAGGGTCAGCTGTAACAGTGAATAACAAGTGATTCACACAGACGGTTGGTAGCGAGTCACTACTACTGACACTGATAACTGGTTACTGGTACTGGTACTACTGAGACCTTGGTGTGTAACAGAAAAGGCAGACTTGGTGCACTCAAATCTAAACTGTTAAATCTCAGAATTCGAAGAGAATGTGAACACACACACACACACACACACACACACACACACACACACACACACACACACACACACACACACACAAAAAAAAAAAAAAAAAAAAAAAAATAAAAAAAAAAAAAAAAAATAAAAAATTCTTGAATATTAATAAGTTGATACTGTAATTATTCATCTATACAGGTTATTTACATTTAACCCCAACTCTGCTAGGGTGAGATTTACATATGCAGAATGGGTATCATCTCTGGGAGGATCAAACTGTTGCACTGGTTAACTCAAGCTGTGGTTGAGGCAGATCTGAATTGGTAGTTATAAATGATACTTGAGGATTTCTCAATACCTGTCGTGTATGTAGGGAATAACGACATTCAGGTTGATCGTCTGAGTATTAGAGGTAGAGGGTACAGGATGAGGAGGATTGTCAGAGTCTGTCACATTAGTCTGAGTTGGAACATCATTATCATCACATACTAACTTCATATGATCTAAATATGATTCTTTATGCTGACCAGTACTAATTTCTCAAACCTTATACTTATTGTCAGCAATATGCTCAACTACTCAATAAGGACCAACAAACTTCTGATCAAGCTTAGGCACTGCAGACGTTTTGTTAAATTTAGTCAGCATAACTCTCAAACCTACGGTAATTTTGGACGGCTTTGCTAGTGTGTTAGCGATTCTTGTAAATTCTGCCGTTGATTTATGAAGTGTTTCACGGATTCTTCTAAAGACACTTTGAGCTAAGCTGGTACGAGTTGCTATGAAATCATCAGGGTTGTAATTTGGTTTTGGGTTAGAATATAACAACTCAAAAGGCAAACGTTTATCTGCACCATACAATGCATAATGTGGAGTGTCACTGATAGAAGCATTGTAAGCAGAATTTATGGCACACTGAACATCAGGTATGACTTCATCCCAGGTTTCACTGTTGGGGTTGATAGTGGCTCTTAAGACATCAAGTACTTTCTTATTGGTTCGTTCCGCTAACCCATTGCTGACAGGATGATGAGGAACAATGATGGATTTAGACATCTTGTACAAGGTACACAAATTTTCAAGAATCTCATTACAGAATTCACCTCCATTATCTGTTACTAAGGACTTAGGGGTGGTATGCCTGCAGATAATGAGTTCTTTAAACGCTTTAGCTACTGTCTCGGCAATAGGAACCAACTCAATATCTGGCAAAATGGTCTACCATTACACACAGATGTTTGTTGCCCTGGAGGGAACATTGGAAATTAGTTAACAGATCTAGTGCAACTCTTTCCCAAGGTTCGCTAGTAGTTGGATACACCTGGATTAGATTAGGACCATTAACATAACCTTTATGTTGCATGCAGACACTGCATTTCTTAACATACTCAGAAATATCATTTGCCATATGAGGCCAAAAGTATTTCAATCTGGCTTGCTTAACTGAATGATCCATACCAGGGTGTGCAACACCTGGTACATCGTGAACTAGCTGTAAGGCTACATTCACTAGTGACTGGAATTACTAACAGGTATACCCTTCTGCTAGGAGTACCCAACTCGGCTGTTCGATACAGTAATTCTTGGTTCATGACAAAGTCACTGATGGGTGCTGGTGGCTTCACAGTCAGAATAAGATCTTCCTGGAGCAGGAATCGAATCACACCAGACCACATGGGATCTGTTCATTGAGCATTCTTTACATCCTCGGCAGTAAATGGAGGGTCTGCAGTTACTATACTAACATGTCGCGATAAGGCATCTGCGACTACATTTGACTTGCCAGGTAAGTGTTCAAAGGTAGGATTGAACTCTTGGATAGTCAAGGTCCATCTGTTCTGGAATAAAGGTATCAGTGGAGCATGGTCTGTCAAGACATGAACAGAGTACTGATAAATAATGTCTCAGAAGTGCTTTAAAGACCATACTATTGCTAAAGCTTCTTTCTCAGTTACTGTATAATTACGTTCAGCCTTCGTAAGGACTCGGCTAGCAAATGCAACTGCGTTGTACTTGCCATCAGTCTTCTGAGCTTGCACGGCACCTATGCCAATAGAACTAGCATCAGTTGTCAGAAGGGCTTAGAAAAATCTGGAAACTTCAAAATTGGAGCAGATGTTAACTTTTCTTTTAGAGTTTGGAATGCTCTTTCTTGACGGAAGGTCTAAACGAAAGGAGCATCTTTCTTAAGCAACTCAGTTAAAGGAGCTGCTATGGAAGAAAAATTGGCAATGAAAGATCTATAAAGACCTACTAAGTCCACAAAGGATCTTACAGCATCAGCAGTTTTGGGAGATGGAAAATTTAGTACTGCAGTTACTTTAGTTTGGTCAGTCATAACCCCTCTAGGAGTGACTACGTGACCAAGAAACTTGATTTCTGATCTGAAAAATTGACATTTAGAAGTTTGATCTTTAAATTGGCTTCTTCAAGCTTACCAAGTACTACTTGAAGTGTTTTCAAGTGTGTATCCACATCTTTAGACGTGACGATTACATCATCTAAGTACACCATAAGTGCATTACCTATGAGACCTCTAAAGATATTAGTCATGAGCCTTGAGAATGTGATAGGGGAGGATCGTAACCCAAAGGCCATATGGAGGAAGTGATAATGGCCTGTAGGAGTGGATAATGCGGTTAGCTCTTGGCTGTCCTCGTGAAGAGGGACTTGCCAAAACCCTTGTAACAAGTCCAGGGTCGAAAAGACTGATATTTCCGATGTTACGTAAAAGATAACCAAGTACAGGAAGTGGGAAGCGATCTGGATTAGTTTTCGCATTTAACTTCCTAAAGTCAATCACTGGGCGCCAAGTACCATCCTTCTTAGGTACTAGGATCAAGGGCGCATTCCAGGGTGAATTGCTAGGTGCAATAACTCCATCATCAAGCATTGATTGATCAATTTTTCTGCGACAGCAACTTGTGAATGAGGCATTCTGTACGCAGATATATAGATAGGTCTAGTACCAGGTTCAAGTGGGATACGATGGGACAGTAAGTTCGTTATACCCATCTTCTTACCTGGTAAGGCAATGGCTTCTGACGTTTGTTCAACAGGGTCAACAAACGCTTGACCTCGTCTGGGAAGTCAGTGGGAGCTAAGTCTTTCTCCTCGACTGGTGGAACAGATTGATCCAGTGAAGTGGATGAGGTCTCCCCGGTAGAAATAGCACCGACCCACTGGTTAGGTGACAACTCATCCTCTACCTGAACAGGGTAAGGATAGTGAACAAGGTCAACAAGATTGGTATTTGCTCTTACTATCTCTTACAAATAAACCCTTTACTTTGCTGGAATCATTATCAACTATACATAGCTTTAAGAAGAGGTATGATAAAGCTCATGGAGCAGGGAGAGATTGGACCTAGTAGCGACCAATGAAGAGGAGGGGACAGGAGCTGTGAATCGACCCTTGCAACCACAATTAAGCGAGTACAATTAGGTGAGTACACACATACACACACACACACACACACTACATACTTCGCTACACGCCCTCATATATACCTCACTACGCACAAACACTACATACAAACTATACTTCACTACACACCCTCCCAGGAGCAAACATCCACCTAAAAGCTCACTGAGGTGTCAGCAGGCACCCCACACCTAATAAACTCCATGCCTAATTCTAAAACGCTGAAACCGAGGACACACAGGTAAAATATACAGCACCGTCAATTTCAAGCCACAAATCCTACAAAGAGAGCAACCAGTCCTACAAATACGACTAACATTTTTGCACACTTTATAGTTCGTGTATTTCTGTCTTCTCTCCACAGAGTAAAAAAACAAATTCTCCTGGGTTAAGTCAGGACAAGTTAACCTAAACATCTTTTACGTACAGTTGAACGACGATCATAAAATAATATGAACAGGCGGCTTACACAACGTTGGAACAGTAGTTACAATGCAATTTAGGTTGGGAGATGAGATAATAAAAATGATGGCTGCTCTAGCATCAATGGACAAAAACTCGTATTTTTTTTAGTGATGATTCCTCTGGAGAGAGAAGGGATAAATAGCCAGTCTTGTGCAACTTATTTCTCGTCTATAAGACCAACAAAGACCACCACTTCTCATGGACCGAAGAATAAGGTCCAGGTAGTCACTGTGCTGGAGGTGATGCGTGTTGAGTAGTATAGAGCATCATCGTTTGGAGAAAGAACCGCCCTCCTTCACTACAAAACTGTAGCGTAAGCAGGGACTGGGAGGTAGCGAGAAACTCTAGTGAGCTAGGAGGGAGTAGTGAGGGGCTCTAGTGGACTGAGAAGTAGATAATGAAGAGCTCTAGTGAACTCGGAGGTAAGTAGTGTAAGGCTATAGTGGAATGGGAGGTAGGATAGTGAAAGGCTCTTGTGGACTGGGAGGTAGGATAGTGAAGGGCTCCAGTGGGCTGGGAGATAGGCTAGCGAAGGGCTCTAGTGGACTGAGATTGAAGAGCTCATGCTAGCTGAGAGGGAAGCATGGTCTCCTTTTAAGTCCTGTAAGTTAGAGTTTCCTGGTGTGTGAGGGGGAGAGAGGGAGGCGGCGGCTTTACCATGCTGGCAGTTTTATGTCGTGTAATCTCGTTACCACCAACTAGTGGATGACTACGTCAGAGGAACCAAAAGTTTAGCGAATTTTGGATTATTGACACCAGGAATTAAGGAAGGGAAAGAGGAAGTGCGAGCGTGTGTGAGCGTACGAGCGAGCGAGAGAAAAGTGGGATAATGGGCTAAAGTATACAGATATATATTTTTTTGTTTTGTCCTTCACAAAGTTTAATGTTTAACGAATTTAGTTTATTTACTTTTCTGTAATATTTCCCTGGTATACTTCTTGAAGCAGACGTGTGCGCTGTGTTGAAGAGTCGTGTTTGTAATATTTCCCTTGTATACTTCTTGAAGCAGACGTGTGCGCTGTGTTGAAGGGTCGTGTTTCTGTAATATTTTCCTTGTATACTTCTTGAAGCAGACGTGTGCGCTGTGTTGAAGAGTCGTGTTTCTGTAATATTTTCCTTGTATACTTCTTGAAGCAGACGTGTGCGCTGTGTCGAGTCGTGTTTCTGTAATATTTTCCTTGTATACTTCTTGAAGCAGACGTGTGCGCTGTGTTCAAGAGTCGTGTAACTAAAATGTTGCACTGAGAAAACTCTCATATTTTATAATCTTAATTCCTGGCTGTGAAAGTTAGGAGAGTGAGGCTGAGGGATCGAGTTTCAGGTCTCCACGCAACGCTGCTCTCAAACCTTTTGCTCAACCCTTCAGTCTAATCTTCCATTATTGTTTTTACTTGAAGCACTAAACCTGTAGGCATCGTTTAGCATGAAAAGTAATAGAGGCTCGATCCTCTTTTCGGGAACGGAGAAACATTCACTACTCAGTTATACTCAGCTCAGTAACGTAGTTTTTAATTGCCTGTTCTGCTGTATCTCAGTGATGTATTGTTCTTCTCTGTTGTTCACCATTTGCACACTTCTCTTTCTCTAAGTTTTATTATAATCATAACTAAGAGGTAAACCCCCAATGGTCATACGGCACTGCATTCTGTAACCATGATATTTGAGAATACCGCTGATACGTCCTCCTCTTTTACATTGACTAGCAGTTTTCAATGGAATTTTTCATCGATGTTTAATATTTATGTTATATTCAGAAATTTTTTTTTATGTATCGCATTGAAATTCCTTTTGTGCTTCTTTCCTTACATTGCAGGCTTATCTAAAGGCTTCTGATTTTTTTCTAGTCGTTCTTAGTGATAGCTTTTCCAAACTGGCGACCATACTGAAAAAAAAAAAAGTTTCGACGTCAGACAGTTTATAAACATCTCGATGAAGGATGTGGATGGGGGTTAAGCGGCTATATTTGAGGTGCTCCACATATTATAGATTAAAACAATGTAAGTTCGCTTCTGTGTAAGTTACATCAAGTCCTCACGAGTGAGATATTCAATAATATTTCGCTAGTGTCATCGTTCTGCCAGTTTCTCGGTCGTCGGTAAATTCTCCGTGCCACTAAATGTCGCTTACTTTCGTACTGAAGTTATCTGCTGTCGTCATCATGGAGACGAGATGAGATCTTGGTAGTTTCAAGAATTAATTTGGTTACAAGGAAGGTGGGGTAGTGATCAGTAGTGTGATTATCCATTCTCTGAGAGGAACTAGAATAGTGGAACGTTATTGGCTGGGATAACTTCCAAAATCCTTTGTGGCGTAGCTTCAAACGTTCAAAAAAGGTGCCACTTAATTCTACAACAGCAGCACAATGGAATCTTGGTAATCTCAGGCCCACCTCTTGGGAATGACTTACTTCAATTAATGGGTCTACCCTACAGCACCCCATCTGGTTCCTGTGTAAGACTACGGTGGAGAAGACCTTCATCTAGGATGAGCGATTCATTACCTCATTTACAGTCTCCAATTGCAACACCTTCAAATAACCTTCGTATTGAATTCATAACGCCGGGGGTGTTGCACAAGCGTCTTATTCATCAACTTGACAGTATCATACGTGTCCGATTCAGCAACACTACAGTATCGTGCTGCAGAAGATACCTTTCACACTATATTTGCTAACCTTAGGCTCCACTCCTGGGCATGACCTATTCCCAGGAATGGGTCCACCCACGGTGACGATACCTTTATCTGCTGCACACCATCTGGCTCTTATATAAACGGTGATATATCTGCCTATGCTTTTGATTCATTAAGACTACCGTGGTGAACCCTTTTATCTGGGAAATAGAAGGTATAATGATACCGATAATTAGGATGAAAAGACATTTTTGTTGAAAGATGTCGTTCTTATTGGCAAAAAGGAGAAGACACTTTAAAACGCAGATTTCTGGAATCATCACTAATCTGCATGTAAACAACTGGTGCATAAAAATCAGCATTTAAATTTCCCAGTCTCCTTTACAAAAAAATGCAAATTAGGACATCCACAGACCAAAATAAATCCAAACTTTGCTCAAACTAAAATTTACCAGCGTTGAAAGTTTAAGCAAATGAATCTGCATATAAGGCAGTAATTAAGGCAGTAATTCATGGGAACAATATGTAGATTTACTCTATGATAAACCATACCACGGGTGGGGTTCGAACCCGCGACCAGAGTGTCTTTATATAAAACTTCAGACCGACGCGTTAGCCCACCCTTGATATGGTTTGTTTGTTATAGTGTCATTACGATTTCCTGAGTCATAGTAACCTATGATAACCCAGTAAAGTTATACACTCTGATACATTTCCCATCAGAAAAGACGTGATTCAGTTATTTCACAGAAACAAATAGGATTAATAAAACTGGTATTTTAAAACTTACACAACCTAAAATCAAGACAAAGCTTTCTCTGAGGAAAACACATCAGCACTAAAAGTTTAAGTTCGATCAGAAGATGCATTCTCTAGTTATTGCTGACAATCCAACTAAATGAACTACATAGCCTAAAGCCAAGAAATTTTCCATCTGTTTCATTTGATAAATCGCCTTTTAAGGCCTGACGTTCATAATTGCTTTATTTTATCAAGAAGCGCTAAACCAGTAGGACCATACACCTATAGAATGCGACGTTTTCAGGCTCTACTGAAGTAAGATGAGGATAAATCCAGTACTTTGGATCAAGAGCCTCTCATCAACATCACGGCAAAACAATGTTATAAAATACAATATCGAGATTGAAAGTGGCAAAATGGCGCCTACACACTCCATTAACAAGAGCAACTTTTAACTAGGAAACACCAGTGTTGAAATTTTGAAGCCAAGCAGAGGAGGTTTTCTCAGGTTATCACACGGAAACAAAATTTGAGATTGGTCTATGTGCCATTATCCACAGCGCACCTGCACATAAAGTCCTGTGAATCTTGATTTAGTTACATTACACAAGCGTTGATAATTAAATTTTGCTTAGAAATGTGCCGAAAATAGTACAGTCTGTCCTCGTAAAATAAAAAAAAAAAAAAACTCACGAAAAACACTATTTTTCAGTTTTTTCTTCTCATTAATATTTAATATTCTCTACAATTGCAGCTTCTGGAGGTTATTTTTGTAGAGAAGTTGTGTCGTTAGTAAATATAACTTTAAGTGAGTGGCTGCTGCGCAGTGGCGACTCATTTTCTATCTCCCGGAGGCTGCTTAGTTTATTTCTTTTACGAAGATGAGGTTCTTGGTTGTGACAAATTTAAGTGTTGTAGCCACCATGAATATCCTAACATGGTCAGTCATCTATCCTTAGTTATCTTACCTCTACTTAAACTTACATATAATTTTTTTTTAATACCACACGTTTTTTCTCAAGCTCATCTTGTGGCATCTGGCATCACCTCTGCCAATATATTTTATCTCTCTTATAAACAATCTTGTACATTACTCTATATATTTCTTATCAGCTTTAACTACACTAGGAAATAACAGCCATAGTGTGTGATTTAAATAACAGCCAGTGTAATTTAAATAATAGCCATAGTGTGTGATTTAAATATTAGCCATAGTGTGTGATTTAAATAATAGCCATAGTGTGTAATTTAAATAACAGCCATAATGTGATTTAAATAATAGCCATAGTGTGTAATTTAAATAACAGCCATAGTGTGTGATTTAAATAACCACAGTGTGTAATTTAAATAATAGCCATAGTGTGTAATTTAAATAACAGCCATAGTGCGTGATTTAAATAACAGCCATAATAATTTAAATAACACCCATAGTGTGTAATTTAAATAACAGCTCATAGTGTGTATTTTAAAGTGCACAACTCAGTGTATATGCTGTAACAGTGAGTTCATATTATAATGTGTAGGTCTAAATTTTAATAAGGAATATCACTTCCAAAATAATCGGATTATTTATTTTACACTTCCACAATCATTTAGTCAAGAATATTTCCAGGATTAATACTGGATTATGGAGAAGTGGATAGCATGACCTGAGACACATCCAGACCAGAGATCTTGATTCTTACTTTAACTAAATTGTTAATTTCTCTGTCACTACAGCACGAGTAAACAGTTTTATGCATTTACTTATTGTCTGCTTGTCTTGTCAGTATCTCGGTGCTGTCACACTTGAATTCCCCCACAACCCGAATCGTCAGGATATTAAAATCATAATTACTTTGTACCTACTAAGTCTATACCTGCTAAGTTATACATGTTCCATGTGTAAAGAATACTCAGTACTCACCAATACCTATTGTAGGGAATCATGTAGGCCTAGTGTATACATAATGAGAAGAAGGATAACATAATTTGTTCAGTTATTTAGGGTAGTTATAAGTTACAATATTTGTCAGGAAACAGGACAAATGTTTACTGACGCGGGTCTTAGCCATATGATGACCCGCAGCTGGAGCTTTTGGTCATCTGACCGAGGCCTTCCACTGGCTTGCCGGTCCACCCCTTTAAAAATTATAGTTATAACCATTTCTTGGTATTCATTATTTAAGCAGCCAGTATCACACATATCATTCATCACTGCGCTCTTCAAACCTTCCTATTTAATATTTATTATTCTCAGTTAAGTTAGACTTGGTTTCTTAACATAGATTATTTTTTTTCTGTATATTTGCCCGACAAGAGTGAAATGTAGATAGGATGCGTAAATTGCATCTGGTTACGTCGGGAGTATTGCGAGTTCCAGACCGTGTATTTCTCGCTCACAGGAAAAAAAAATTTGAGAATAAGTTGAAAATGAACCATCTCAGTCTCATAACCAGAAGGATAATTGGACCTCCAAAGTCTAGTAAAATGAAAGTTTAAATAAATGCCGATGACTAGTCTAAGTCTGTCCTCATGTCTAGTCACCAGAAGTCTAAAAGGTATGATCCTTAAGTCTGGCTACAATTATAGAAAAAAAAATTACCCATTAGCCTAGTAACCCAAGCCTAGTTACAAGGCGTCTAGAATGAATGACCTCTCTAGTCACCACAAGGTTAAAATCTATCAACGTTTACTAAAAATACACAGTAAGTAAATAACCACAACAGCCAAGCTACAAACAGTTACAGATTCCTAGTGGTGTATAGTGGACATAATATTGCAACTCGCTGCCAACACAAGCTAGAGAGAGTCATCACGTGAAAGCTAAACGAAACACGTCCATAACAACAAAAATCCTTACATTTTAAGCGAGACTTCAGATTGAAAGCAAAACTAGTTTAACTCTGACTTTCTTCCCGGGTCCATTTCCCGGCAGATCGTAAATGTTTTAAACGGGAAAACTTTCACTTGTCCCCCACTTTAGCGGGATCTTCAGGAGACAGTGTCCTGGAGAGAATTTTTACTTTCACCGAGTCAGGTGAAAGTTAAACCAAGTGAGACGATCTTAATGTGAAAAACAAGAAAGGAAAAGATTTTGGAGAGAAACAAGGTGTGCTTGTGTGTGTGTGTGTGTGTGTGTGTGTTTGAGAGAGAGAGAGAGAGAGAGAGAGAGAGAGAGAGAGAGAGAGAGAGAGAGAGAGAGAGAGAGAGAAAGAGAGAGAGAGAGAGAGAGAGAGAGAGAGAGAGAGAGAGACTCTCACAATCATGAGGTAGTGAGTTAATGTTAATATTTTAAGCACACCTGTAAAACTGACATTTAAAAAAGTATCGACTGGTATCTGCAGTTTTTCACCGATACTGTAGAAATGGCCGATACCCGCCGATACCGATACTTTGTCACATCTCATGAACAGCCATCATCTTTAGCCACCACCCTCACCTGCGTCATCAGCGCCACCACACTGCAAACAAGAGGAGCTGGGATTGATTTCAAGAGAGAGATGAAGCACCCAGCTCTGGTATGTCAAGCACGGCCCAGAGGAAGCGCCAGAACGGTGGTATTAATTAATTGGTGGTGACTCAAGGGACACGAAGACCAACATGCAGGCAAGGTTGAAACTGCTCAAAACTCCCTGGAGAGATGTCTTCCTGGAGAGATGTCTCCCTTCTCCTCCGCCCGCTCGATGCCGCTTTCTGCCACATAGATATTGTCACGAGGTTTATATATTTATTTTTGTAAGCTTCTGCTAGTAGACACAAGTCTTTTCATTGGGTAAACCCATAAAATCACGTGTTTAAAAGTTTCTGCCTTGCAAAAGCCAATCTGAATGTGTTCACCTTACACAGCATCAAAATATTAAACTCAAGAGTTAACTGCAAACTTCCAATATAATTTTTTATGCTTGTTCTACCAGGGCGAATATCCTCTCCAGTTACTTTAAGGAGGATCACTTGTGTATTTGATCATAAAAATAAGCATCAACAGCAAAGTTTCCATATACTAGGGAACGTGCAAGTGGGAAGGATAGGGACAAAAAGAGAAACAAAAGCTGTATACAGGACCCAGCTAACGTTTCGGTCCACGTCGAACCGAAACGTCGTCGTAAGTTTCTGTGTGCGGGTTGTGTGTGTATTGTTCCAGGCAAGCTACTGTGCCTTTTTGGTCTTCATTTCATGAAACCTGTTGGAGGCGACGTCCATTACTGTAAGGCTCTTGCTGAGTGAGAAGAATTGTCTCCATTTTGACCTCATCAACTCTAAAAAGAAGAGACATCCTCGGAGTGCAAAATAACATTTAAGCTCCGCAGAGCCAGTTCCTGTCTCGCTGAGAGAGTCGGTCTGTTAGGCTTGAAGTCTATCGATTACAGGTGGGATATTAAGGTAGCAATTCGACTGTGCTCTAACATTAATAAACTCATCTCACAATATAGAAATGAACAGCAGAGAGCGGAATATATGGGAAGAAAGAGAGGCTAAAAGAGTAGAGAGAGTGCGGAAGGAGAGCCAATGGGTGTGTGGTAAGGTTTTATCAACAAATTTTTCCGAAAGTAAAAAGTTTTAGAGGTATATATGAAATATATTTGGAAGCTAAAAACATGATTGAGGATATATTAGAGGGAAAGGTAGAGACACTGGTAAGATTGAGGGAATATTTTATGGAGTTGTTAAATGATGTTGATGAATGGAAGGCAGTGAAGAAGGGAAAGATGTGAGTGGAAAGTGGATGAGGCAGATAAGAATAATGAAAGAGGATGAAGCAGCTGAAATAAATGGGATCAAGACACAAAGTGGGAGATATAGTTTTGGAGTGGTTGGTGTGTTTGTTCTATATATGCAAGAAAAGAGGAAGGGCACCCAGGAACTGGCAGAAAATCATACATAGTTCCTGTGTATGAGGAAAAAAAAAGGATAAAAGTAATTGAAAGAATAATAGGGGCAACAACCCTGAAGCAAAGACCAGGTAAAGTGTACAGTCGAGTTATTATTGAAGAATTAACGCCAAGACAAAAAAGTTGGATTGCAGAAGAGCAAGGAGGTTTTGGGATAGATTAGGGATGTATAGACCAAGTGTTTACGTTGAAACATACAAGAAAATAATACTCATAAAAGGATAAGGTCCCACATTTTGAATATATGGATTTAGAAAAGGCATGCTATAGGATGTATAGTGAAGGAATGTTGCAGGTGCTGTAAATGTGTGGAATAAGTGGTAGGTTTATATTTCACCAGTGTTATTAATATATTAGTAGATAGGGTTGTAAGAAACATGAACACTAGTGTTAAGGAGAGGCGTAGGTTTTGGAAATAATGAATTTCCTATTAAGCACCGAGATTTCATAGTTGCTGTTAGTTATGACATTGTTCTTTTTGGGGAGATTCCGAAGAGAAGTTGCAACGATTAACTGTTAGAAGGGTTACCCGTAGGTTACCTGTAACCGCTTTCGGAGGTCACTGTCCCCGCAGTCCGGTCCCAGACCAAGCCAGGGAGTTGCTGGCCTAAATGATCAAGTAGTTAGTGCTCACTGACCAACCAATGTACCACAACCCAGCTGAACAGGAACTGATTAGAGAAATTTGTCAAGTTCCCTCATGAAGGCAGCTAGGAGTTTGTTGGCGATCCTCCCTGAAGCATGATGGGAGGGTAGTGAAGAGCCGTGGTTCCTTTATACTTGTTAAGTTCTCTCTCAGTATGCTCACCACTCACTTGCATTTCGCTGCCAGTATCCTGCACTGTCTGCCTGTAGACTAAATGGCTAGGTTTACGTGTGGTGACAGATCTGTTGATATAGTTTGCATCTTGTGAGAGTTTATCATACAGGCGTTATGGTGCAAGTTTTTCTTTATCATAAATAGTAATTTCGTTGTGCAGATTTGAAGCCAATCCTTCTACTATCTTTCAGGTAAGATTATGATGCATCATTTACACCTACATTCTATGGAGCAAAGTTCCACGAACTTCAAGCTCTCCCAGTAAATTAGGTGACTGAGATTATACAAGCCGTGAAGGTTCTCTATACATTTAGTAGTTCAACAACAGCGCCTGCCTGTAAGGGCTGTTTGTATACACCAACATTCCAGCCTAAAGAGAACTAGTAACCTGAAGAGTATTATCAACTTGACTTCTTTTGTTAGAAAGTTTTAGGTATCTAACCTATCAATTTTCAAGTTACGAAAATAATATTTTTGTCCTTGAACGTTGAGTTCAGAAATTATCACTTCCAGGTCTCTCATAGTTGACTAAAGCTGTGTTGAGTAATCTGAGTTTTTCTTATTCTCCGATCTTGTTTTGACTTTCTCTATCCTTACATAATGTTGTAACTGAAATTTGTCTTCACTGAACATCACAGTTGTCAGTAACCCACTGGAAAACTTTTTTATATCAGCTAGTAGGCTTGCTGTGTCTGCTATGCAGACCGCTATCAAAAAAATTCTTGTATGGTCTGAAACAGATAATTGCAGTGCTATCGTTTATGTCCTTGTAAATAAAATCAAAAGTGAATACAAGAGTAAGATGATGAGAAGACAAAACGTATAAGCAATGAAATTTAGGATATCAGATTGGAGGGAGAATAGAGGAAGTAATTATATATTTGACAGTAAATTTAACTCTGATAACACGATCGATTAGAACATCTAAGAATGGTACGTTGCTTTCTACTTCATGCTCATTTGTGAACTTAATGGAGGGTGCTAAACCACTGATGAGGTAAACCACAGAACTGACGAGGGTAAAGAATAAAAGGTTGGTGGCGAACTGGGACAAAGAACTTAACGTGGCAGAGTATGGTGGTACCAACACTGTTGGATGGGCGAGGCATGCGTTTTAATTAAACGCTGCAACGTGGAGGAGGCTGGAGGCAGTGGAAATGCATATTTATAGTGTGAATATTATGCAGAGAATTCGGAGCTTGGAGATGAAAAAATTGTGGGATTACGAAAAGTATTATTCAGAGAGATGAGGGAGGGGGGATGTTGAGGTGCTTTGGACATTTAGAGAGGATGGAGCAAAATATGAGTAGGGTAGTGTATAAATCTAGGATGGAGGAAATGACAGTAGTGGCAGTTCTAGGAAAAGTTGGAGGGTATGAGTACTTGGACATCCAACAGGCTTGGATGAGCGGGTAAGATAGGAGTGAAAAAGGGGCAAGTGGTTTTTATAATTTGACGTGCTGTTGGAGTGCCAGCAGGGTACCATTTATGAAAGGATTTAGCGAAACTGGTTAGCCGGACTTGAATCTTGAAGGAGGAAAGTACAGGGCCTGCACTCTGAAGGAGAGGTAGGGATATAGCAGTTCGAAGGGTCACATGAACTGTGACGTCAACTTTTGGCAAGACTGAATGAGTGACCGTGAGTGTGTTTCTTCTCTTTTGAGATCAAACAACTTCGGTGAGAGATAGCCAGTGTTTTAAAAATACACCTCGGTATTTATACTCAAATACACATCTGTCAATGAATATACACATATATACTTCCCGGTAATATATATATATATATATATATATATATATATATATATATATATATATAATAATAATGTCGTGCCTAATAGGTAAAACTGGTCAATTAGCAAGAACTCTTTTAAAATTAAGTCCTTGCTATAATTTTCTCTTATACGTTTAAAGATATATTTTTTCATTAATATTAATGTAAAAATTTTAATTTTGCACCAAAAGAATCTTAGAAAACTTACCTAACCTTATTATAACAAGCGCAATTTATTTTAGCCTAATCAAACTAAATATATTTTAGATACATTTACAAAAATTTAATAATATACAAACACAGTGAAATGTATTTTTTTCGTTAGGTTCAGAATGATTTTTGCGAAATTATTGCATACACAAATTTTTGCTTGTCTTATGGCAAGATGAGCGTTCCTATTTAAGCCAAGATCGCAAGTTTTACATATTCGGTACGACATTATATAAACAAACACTGATCTCTGGCTGAAGGAGATTCAAACCTACGAACCTTGGAGCAAGGTACGCAGTGCTATACCAAACTCACCACAGTGGACCAATACCTCGGAGTCCAGCTTGCGCTAGACTTTGATCCAAGGCAGCCAGCTTTCAGGGAGAAGGTTTACAGCTTTTCATCTCATCCCCTGCATGCATCAGCCTTACTAGAGATTTTAACAATGCAAGGAATTCGCAAGAGCAGGCAAAATACACACACACACACTCGTGGAGGAGTCACGCGGTTTGAGCTCGTGTTTTGGTGATAATTTCTGACTGTGCCATAAGGAATAGAGTGTGGGATATAGGCGTGTGCACGCATGAGAGTGCATATAATCACTTAAGCCCCGAAAAAAGGAAATATAAGTGATCACAGAAAAGAAAACAAAGGAAATAGTGGCTGAGTGTTTAGTGGAGGCCGTTGGAAGGGTGAACGGTTGTGTCAGGCCTAAATAGTGTTGCCATAATAACGCAGTGGGGTATTTTGAAGAATAAGTGCGACTCAAGACCAGGGAGATAAGAGATATGTATAGATGTGTCAGTAAATATAGTGAGTGAGTGAAAAAATTAGAAGAGCTAGAGACTATAGTGCATACAGGAAGTTAGTGGAAAAATTACCGAGAAGCATCAAACATCAACTTCTGGGACAGGACAGACCCGCAACGTTACTCCACTGCCAGCCGCAAGTAATATTCACCTAGTTTGAGTTGCATGGGGTCAATAGTACCTGTCTCTAGCTGGAATTGGGGGTCACTCTCCTCGAGCTATCAGAATTAGAATAAGCAGCATTTACTGGTATTTAATAGAATTTAGAGGTAGCGGCATGTAGGCGAAGCCTAGTGTATTTATTTTTTAACGTAATTTTAAACGCATAAGAGTACAGTGGGAACCAAGAGATCGGGTACATATACAATACATATGTAGTACATACGTGGGAAATAAGGACTGTTTACATAAACATATGCACACACACTTGGTGAGAACAGCATTGCTGTTAGGCACTTGAATAGCTGTAGCACACACACACACACGCACACATGCACACATGCACACATGCACACACGCACACACACACACGCACACACACACACACACACACACACATACATACAGACACACACACACACACACACACATATAGACACACAAACACATATACAGGATTTTACACTTTCCTGTGAAGTGACCCTATAACCCTTCCTTTCCCCCCCCCCATCTCTCTCCCTCTCCTCTCCTCTCTCTTCCTCTCTCTCTCTCTCTCTCATCCTCTCTCTCATCCTCTCTCTCTTCCTTTTACTCTTTCTCTCTCTCTTCCTCTCTCTCTCCCTCTCCCTCTTCCTCTCTCTCTCCCTCTCCCTCTTCCTCTCTCTCTTCCTCTTCTCTCTCTCTCTCTTCCCTTGTCATTCCTCCCTCTCTCTTACCTTTTCCCTCTCTCACTTTCTCCCCCTTTTTCCCTTCTTTTCCCCTCCTTCTAGTCTCCCCTTCTCTCTCCCCCTATCTCTCACTCTCTCCCCCTTTTTCTCTTTCTCTCTCTCTTTCATTAAAAAAAAAAATGGTTGGGACTCGCAGGAATCAGGGATCAGATGACAATGGTACTGGTAGGGAGGAATGGATGGAGGAACAGTGGAAAAGGATAGAGCAAGAATGGGAGAGAAAATTAGGAGAGCTTTCTGAAAAAATGGAGAAAGAGCTCTCTGTGAAATGGGAAAAGAGATTGGAGAAGGAGACGAAGAATTGGGAGGCACAAGTCGAAACTGCAGTAGCCAGGGTAAAGGTCCTAGAATTTGAGGTAAACAGGCTGAAGCAAGTCTCAGGGGTAGTGACCAGAGAAGACACACCATACGATGATGAGAGGCTGAACAGGAAGGAAGGAGATATGAATTATGCTAAGGTCATATCAGCCTGCAAAGAAGGGCCAGGGAGTGGAAGGGAAGAGCAGATGGGTGCAGATGGAAAGGGAGATAGATCGAATGCTGAGGCACAACCATGCTACCAAGAACCACTGGAAAAATCAAGGGAGAAAATGACCACATACAGACAGGAACCAGAGTCACAGAGGAAGAGGCAATGGGAGGAGGAAAGGGCAAAATCAGTGATTATCCATGGGCTTCGGGAGAGAGAGAGGAAAGGACACACACTGAAAGACGGCAGGAAGAAAGAAAGGAGATTGAGAAAATCATCACAGAAATAGGGGGAGAAGACATGGATGAGATTGTAAATTTTCAGAGAATAGGGGGGTACATGAAGGGGAAAAACCGACCGATCAAGCTGATTCTCAGGACAGAAACAGTGCGGAACAGGATCCTCCAAGAGAAACCACGGTTGAAAAGTTTAGAAGAGTACAAGAAGGTGTTCCTAGACAGAGACAGAACACAGAGAAAGAGCAGCTGAGGGAGAGGACAAAAAAGCGAAAGGAGCTAGGAAAGGAGACAAGGATGGAACCAGCAGAGGTCAGTCAGAGCAGAACAGAGCAGCAAGGGCAAGCACACACACAACTATCCTCAGAACCCCACAACCTATCACACCATCCCAACACACAATACAATCCATACCCACAGCTTCCACCTAACCCCCAACCATCGAATCCCACAGTATGCTACCAGGTCTTCCACCCCCACAGGCCACCCAAACCACAGTGTTGGAAAGGAAACTGAAGGTATGGTACACAAACGCTGATGGAATAACAAACAAGTGGGAGGAGTGGCGTGAAAGAGTCAAAGAGGCATCACCAGACATCATAGCGATCACAGAAACCAAGCTTACAGGTATGATAACAGATGCCATCTTTCCAGCGGGATACCAGATCCTGAGAAAAGACAGAAGGAACAGGGGGGGGTGGAGGAGTGGCATTGCTGATCAAACACCGATGGAATTTTGATGAGCTGGAGAGAGGAGACAGCGGAGAAGAAAGTGATTACATAGCGGGAACGCTTCACTCTGGTGGTCCCAAGGTGATAATTGCAGTGATGTATAACCCACCACAGAACAGCAGGAGGCCAAGGCAAGAGTATGACGAGAGCAATAGAGCGATGGTTGACACACTGACTGCAGTGGCCAGAAGAGCTCATGCATGCAGGGCAAAGCTCCTGATCATGGGCGACTTTAACCACAAGGAGATCGAATGGGAGAACTTGGAGCCACATGGGGGCCAAGATACATGGAGGGCTAAGATGATGGAGGTGGTACTGGAAAACTTCATGTACCAACACGTAAGGGACACTACAAGAGAGAGAGGAGAGGATGAACCAGCAAGACTGGACTTTGTGTTCACCTTGAGTAGTGCAGATATTGAGGACATCACATATGAAAGACCCCTTGGGGCCAGCGATCATGTGGTTTTGAGCTTCGAATACACAGTAGAGCTACAAGTGGAGGGGGAAGCAGGAAGGCAAGGACAAATGAAACCAAACTACAGGAAAGGGGACTACACAGGAATGAGGAACTTCCTGAATGAGGTTCAGTGGGACAGAGAACTGGCAAGGAAGCCAGTTAATGAGATGATGGAATATGTAGCAACAATGTGCAAGGAGGCTGAGGAGAGGTTTGTACCCAAGGGTAACAGGAATAATGAAAAAGCCAGAATGAGCCCATGGTTCACTCACCCAAAGATGCAAGGAGGCAAAAACCAAGTGTGCTAGGGAATGAAAGAAATATAGAAGGCAAAGGACCCAGGAGAATAAGGAGAGCAGTCGTAGAGCCAGAAACGAATATGCACAGATAAAAAGGGAGGCCCAACGTCAATATGAAAACGACATAGCAGCAAAAGCCAAATCTGACCCGAAGCTGTTATACAGCCACATCAGGAAGAAAACAACCGTTAAGGACCAGGTAATCAGGCTAAGGAAGGAAGGGGGAGAGACAACAAGAAATGACCGTGAAGTATGTGAGGAACTCAACAAGAGATTCAAAGAAGTGTTCACAGAGGAGACAGAAGGGGCTCCAGAAAGACGGAGAGGTGGGGTACACCACCATGTGCTGGACACAGTACACACAACCGAGGAAGAAGTGAAGAGGCTTCTGAGTGGGCTAGATACCTCAAAGGCAACGGGGCGAGATAACATCTCTCCATGGGTCCTGAGAGAGGGAGCAGAGGCGCTATGTGTACCCCTAACAACAATATTCAATGCATCTATCGAAACAGGGAGATTGCCTGAGGCATGGAAGACAGCAAATGTGGTCCCAATCTTTAAAAAAGGAGACAGACATGAAGCACTAAACTACAGACCAGAGTCACTGACATGTATAGCATGCAAAATCATGGAAAAGATTGTCAGGAGAAGAATGGTGGAACATCTAGAAAGGAATGATCTCATCACCAGCAGCCAACATGGTTTCAGAGATGGGAAATCCTGTGTCGCAAACCTACTGGAGTTCTATGACATGGTGACAGCAGTAAGACAAGAGAGAGAGGGGTGGGTGGATTGCATTTTCTTGGACTGCAAGAAGGCTTTTGACACAGTACCACACAAGAGATTAGTGCAAA
>NC_091349.1:15165900-15185900 GCF_038502225.1 Cherax quadricarinatus
TGTCGGTGTTTGTACACGTGATGTACATATTTGTACTCACCTATATGTGCTCACCTATATGTGGTTGCAGGGGTCGAGTCATACCTCCTAGCCCCGCCTCTTCAATGGTCGATACTAATTCACTCTCCCTGCTCCATGATATTTGTCATACCTCTTCTTAAAGCTATTTATGGAACTTGCTTCCACTACTTCACTCTCCAGATTATTCCAGTTCCTGACAACTCTAAGACTAAAGAAATACTTCCTAACATCCCTATGACTCATCTGGGTTTTCAGTTTCCAATTGTGTCCCATTGTTTCTGTATCCCATCTCTGAAACATTCGATCCTTGTCCACCTTGTCAATGACTCTTCGTATTTTATACGCTATCATGTCCCCTCTATACCTCCTATCCTCTAGTGTCATCAGGTTTTAAGTTCCCTTAACCTCTCCTCATAAGACATACCCCTCAGTTCCGGGACTAATCGTGTTGCAAATTTTTGCACATGTGTGTACATGTGTACATTGTGTGTGTGTGTGTGTGTGTGTGTGTGTGTGTGTGTGTGTTTACATACTAGTAATACTGAAAGGAGAGGATTATATGCATTATTGAATAAGTATATGTGTGTGTTTGATACAGAGGATTGTGTGTGTTTTGCTTTATTCGTGCGTCTGTGTGATGTGTGTGTAGGATGTGAACGTGGAAATACAGAATTGAGTGTATAGAAGAGTGCGCGCTTGGGAGCTTAGCGTACCATGCAAGTTAAGATGATCAACAAGAAAAAAGATAACTGATACCAATCACTTACAGTCATCACACATGGAATACAAAGATTCACACAGACGCTAATCTACGCACATAAAAACGTTCACAAATACACTTCAACTAAATAATTGAACAAGCTAATAATTGAATTGTGTACAGTATTAAATATAAATATATGTTAAATTTTTTTATCGAGTGGCCAGTTCTTGGTGGGCTAACTGGGACAGATTATTATTATTATAATCAAAAAGAAGCGCTAAGCCACAAGGACTATACAGCGCTGCATAACTGGGACAGAGATCTCTCTTGTCTCAGGTAGTCGACGTTCGGGTTTGTCCAGGTGGATGTTATAACAGAGCGCAGATTATCTGCGTGTCCTCCTCTGTAATAACATCTTCCTCTGTATACCGATATTAATACACTTGAGTAGTAATATCATATATGGACAGTACTTCGAGGGTGGCTAAAACTGCTGACCTCAGGGAAGTGGTGAAGGGAGTATACCTGGAACCACGGACCTGGGGTGGGACTGCTGACCTCAGGGACGTGGTGAAGGGTGTATACCTGGAACCACGGACCTGGGGTGGGACTGCTGACCTCAGGGACGTGGTGAAGGGTGTATACCTGGAACCACGGACCTGGGGTGGGACTGCTGACCTCAGGGACGTGGTGAAGGGTGTATACCTGGAACCACGGACCTGGGGTGGGACTGCTGACCTCAGGGACGTGGTGAAGGGTGTATACCTGGAACCACGGACCTGGGGTGGGACTGCTGACCTCAGGGACGTGGTGAAGGGTGTATACCTGGAACCACGGACCTGGGGTGGGACTGCTGACCTCAGGGACGTGGTGAAGGGTGTATACCTGGAACCACGGACCTGGGGTGGGACTGCTGACCTCAGGGACGTGGTGAAGGGTGTATACCTGGAACCACGGACCTGGGGTGGGACTGCTGACCTCAGGGACGTGGTGAAGGGAGTATACCTGGAACCACGGACCTGGGGTGAGACTGCTGACCTCAGGGAAGTGGTGAAGGGAGTATACCTGGAACCACGGACCTGGGGTGGGACTGCTGACCTCAGGGACGTGGTGAAGGGTGTATACCTGGAACCACGGACCTGGGGTGGGACTGTTGACCTCAGGGACGTGGTGAAGGGAGTATACCTGGAACCACGGACCTGGGGTGAGACTGCTGACCTCAGGGAAGTGGTGAAGGGAGTATACCTGGAACCACGGACCTGGGGTGGGACTGCTGACCTCAGGGACGTGGTGAAGGGTGTATACCTGGAACCACGGACCTGGGGTGGGACTGCTGACCTCAGGGACGTGGTGAAGGGAGTATACCTGGAACCACGGACCTGGGGTGAGACTGCTGACCTCAGGGAAGTGGTGAAGGGAGTATACCTGGAACCACGGACCTGGGGTGAGACTGCTGACCTCAGGGAAGTGGTGAAGGGAGTATACCTGGAACCACGGACCTGGGGTGAGACTGCTGACCTCAGGGAAGTGGTGAAGGGAGTATACCTGGAACCACGGACCTGGGGTGGGACTGCTGACCTCAGGGAAGTGGTGAAGGGTGAATATCTGGATCCACGGACCTGGGGTGGGACTTGCTGACCTCAGGGAAGTGGTGAAGGGTGTATACCTGGAACCACGGACCTGGGGTGGGACTTGCTGACCTCAGGGAAGTGGTGAAGGGTGAATACCTGGATCCACGGACCTGGGGTGGGACTTGCTGACCTCAGGGAAGTGGTGAAGGGTGAATACCTGGATCCACGGACCTGGGGTGGGACTTGCTGACCTCAGGGAAGTGGTGAAGGGTGAATACCTGGAACCACGGACCTGGGGTGGGACTTGCTGACCTCAGGGAAGTGGTGAAGGGTGAATACCTGGATCCACGGACCTGGGGTGGGACTTCTGACCTCAGGGAAGTGGTGAAGGGTGAATACCTGGATCCATGGACCTGGGGTGGGACTTGCTGACCTCAGGGAAGTGGTGAAGGGTTTGATACCTGGATCCACGGACCTGGGGTGGGACTTGCTGACCTCAGGGAAGTGGTGAAGGGTGAATACCTGGATCCACGGACCTGGAGTGGGACTGCTGACCTCAGGGAAGTGGTGAAGGGTGTATGGATGAACACTTGGAACCACGAGGCTGAGGTGAGAAAGGAAGACATCCGGGGGCCCACGGATGAATTTCCGGGAAGGGATTAGATGCAGGAGTTGAGATTACTGAGTGTAGGATAGGAAGTGTAGGATTGTAGGATAGGAAATGGAGAAGGGAGAACGTCTGAGAGGACACAGATGGACTCCCAGACACATGAACCTGGGGAAAGCAAGATTACCGATTGTAGGATAGGAAATGGAGAAGGGAGAACATCGGAGGGGACACAGATGGACTCCTGGACACAAGAACCTTGGGAAAGCAAGATTACCGATTGTAGGATAGGAAGTGTAGGACATTGTTGGATAGAAAATGGAGAAGGGAGAACATCTGAGGGGACACAGTGGCCTCCACGTGGCAGGGTCTGGTAACTCTGAGACTAACAATGGTCACAAACCTTTGCCCTATACCTCAAACTCCTGTCCTTATATCTTCCTGAGATATATATATATATATATATATATATATATATATATATATATATATATATATATATATATATATATATATATATAGAGAGAGAGAGAGAGAGAGAGAGAGAGAGAGAGTTTGTGCCATCTCAGCTCCATGTCTGAAGGGCAACTGGCAAGTACTTGTTTGCCAGTATAAGCAAGCTTTTAACACCCACAATTATTAGTATACAAGTGTATAGTTAGTTACTGTACACAGCATGTAATTGTATAAAATTTAGAAATGTATTAAATAAATTACTTTGGGAATTTTATCCACAATGACCTCCAGGCATTATTTTAAGGGATAGTAGTACATTACACAGGTCGCTTTGAAATTTAAGGATTTGATCCCTGATTGTCTGCAGTAGTCTTTGTACATCAGTGTACGTGTATGAGAAGTCTTAGTAAACTGGTTAGACAGTGAGGCAGCTCAGGGCTCAGGTTGTGCTCCACCACAGGTCCAGTCTTTTCACCCACGAGGGGAGGCCGGGAGAAGGGGTTAAAACCCCTTACTCCCGGCCTCTTACGACACGCATGGCTTATGGAGGAAGAACTCTTGTTCCACTTTCCCAGGAGATGAGAGGAAATAAAGATGAACAAGAATTATTAGGAAAATTGAAGAAAACCAAGATTAGTAAGTATACAGATGTGTAGTGTGATCTAAGTAGTAGTAGCAAGATGTACTTGATATCCCGCATGTTTATGAGGCAGAAAAAAACCACCAGCAACCCTACCATCATGTAAAACAAGTGCAGGTTTCTGTTTCACACCCACTTGTTTTTAGAAACATGAGTTGCTGCAAATACTTTTGACAGTGTACCATTATAGCAACTATGTACTGCCTCCCAGCATACATAAGGGGGATTGCCAATAGACCCCTAATAGTCTTCAAGCTGGCACTGGACAAGCACCTAAAGTCGGTTCCTGACCAGCCGGGCTGTGGCTCGTACGTTGGTTTGCGTGCAGCCAGCAGCAACAGCCTGGTTGATCAGGCTCTGATCCACCAGGAGGCCTGGTCACAGACCGGGCCGCGGGGGCGATGACCCCCGGAGCTCTCTCCAGGTAAACTCCAGTAAATGCCTTTTGAATACTCAAAATCCGTGGCAGGTGATTTCCCCTTCCCCCCACCCCGACCAATACTTTTAGCAACAAAGTTTGGTGCTCAAGGCTACTATGTTTCAATGCAATGTATTGCGTGAATGTTGCACATGTGTTGCAAAAATGTTTTCCAGGATAATGTGGTATCTTACCTCAAAGTTTAAGAATGCTTCTGGATTTTCAGTATTTCATACCAGAATGAGAGGGAGGAACATGTTGCCGAAAATGGCACAGGGGTTTCTTCATGGTGCCACGTTAGCTTCATAGTGCCAGGGTAGCTTCATGGTGCCAGGGTAGCTTCATGGTGCTAGGGTAGCTTCATGGTGCCAAGGTAGCTTCATGGTGCCAGGGTAGCTTCATGGTGCCAGGGTAGCTTCATGGTGCCAGGGTAGCTTCATGGTGCCAAGGTAGCTTCATGGTGCCAAGGGTAGCTTCATGGTGCCAGGGTAGCTTCATGGTGGCAGGGTAACTTTATAGTGCTAGGGTAGCTTTATGGTGCCAGGGTAGCGTCATAGTGCTAGGGTAGCTTCATGGTGCCAGGGTAGCTTCATGGTGCCAGGGTAGCTTCATGGTGCTAGGATAGCTTTATGGTGCCAGGGTAGCTTCATGGTGCCAGGGTAGCTTCATGGTGCTAGGATAGATTTATGGTGCCAGAGTAGCTTCATGGTGCTAGTGTAATTTCATGGTGCTAGGGTAATTTCAAGGTGCTAGGTTAGCTTCATAGTGCCAGGGTAGCTTCATAGTGCCAGGGTAACTTTATGGTGCCAGTGTAACTTTATGGTGCCAGGTAGCTTGATGGTGCTAGGGTAGCTTCATGGTGCCAGGGTAGCTTCATGGTGCCAGGTAGCTTCATGGTGCTAGGGTAGCTTCATGGTGCTAGGTTAACTTCATAGTGCCAGGGTAGCTTCATAGTGCCAGGGTAGCTTTATGGTGCCAGGGTAGCTTCATGGTGCCAGGGTAGCCTCATAGTGCCAGGTAGCTTGATGGTGCTAGGGTAGCTTCATGGTGCCAGGTAGCTTCATGGTGCTAGGGTAGCTCCATGGTGCTAGGTTAACTTCATAGTGCCAGGGTAGCTTCATAGTGCCAGGGTAGCTTCATGGTGCCAGGGTAGCCTCATAGTGCCAGGTAGCTTTATGGTGCCAGGGTAGCTTCATGGTGCCAGGGTAGCCTCATAGTGCCAGGTAGCTTCATGGTGCCAGGGTAGCCTCATAGTGCCAGGTAGCCTCATAGTGCCAGGTAGCTTGATGGTGCTAGGGTAGCTATATGGTGTCAGTAGCTTGATGGTGCCAGGGTAGCTTCATACTGCCAAGGTAGCTTTATGGTGCCAGGGTAGCCTCATAGTGCCAGGGTAGCTTCATGGTGCCAGGGTAGCTTCATGGTGCCAGGGTAGCTTCATGGTGCCAGGGTAGCTTTATGGTGCCAGGGTAGCTTTATGGTGCCAGGGTAGCTTTATGGTGCCAGGGTAGCTTCATGGTGCCAGGGTAGCTTCATGGTGCCAGGGTAGCTTCATGGTACCAGGGTAGCTTCATGGTACCAGGGTAGCTTCATGGTACCAGGGTAGCTTCATGGTACCAGGGTAGCTTTATGGTGCCAGGGTAGCTTTATGGTGCCAGGGTAGCCTCATAGTGCCAGGTAGCTTCATGGTGCCAGGGTAGCTTCATGGTGCCAGGATAGCTTCATATTGCCAGGGTAGCTTCATGGTGCCAGGTAGCTTTATGGTGCAAGGGTAGCTTCATAGTGCCAGTGTAGCTTCATAGTGCCAGGGTAGCTTCATAGTGCCAGTGTAGCTTCATAGTGCCAGGTAGCTTTATGGTGCCAGTGTAGCTTCATGGTGCCAGGGTAGCCTCATAGTGCCAGGTAGCTTCATGGTGCCAGGGTAGCCTCATAGTGCCAGGTAGCTTCATGGTGCTAGGGTAGCTATATGGTGTCAGTAGCTTGATGGTGCTAGGGTAGCTTCATGATGCCAGGGTAGCTTCATACTGCCAAGGTAGCTTCATGGTGCCAGGGTAGCCTCATAGTGCCAGGGTAGCCTCATAGTGCCAGGGTAGCTTCATGGTACCAGGGTAGCTTCATGGTGCCAAGGTAGCTGCATGGTGCCAAGGTAGCTGCATGGTGCCAAGGTAGCTACATGGTGCCAAGGTAGCTACATGGTGCCAGGGTAGCTTCATGGTGCCATGGTAGCTGCATGGTGCCAAGGTAGCTACATGGTGCCAAGGTAGCTACATGGTGCCAAGGTAGCTTCATGGTGCCAGGGTAGCTTCATGGTGCCAGGGTAGCTTCATGGTGCCAGGGTAGCTTCATGGTGCCAGGGTAGCTTCATGGTGCCAGGGTAGCTTCATGGTGCCAGGGTAGCCTCATAGTGCCAGGGTAGCTACATGGTGCCAGGGTAGCTTCATGGTGCCAGGGTAGCTTCATGGTGCCAAGGTAGCTGCATGGTGCCAAGGTAGCTACATGGTGCCAAGGTAGCTTCATGGTGCCAGGGTAGCTTCATGGTGCCAGGGTAGCTTCATGGTGCCAGGGTAGCTTCATGGTGCCAGGGTAGCTTCATGGTGCCAGGGTAGCCTCATAGTGCCAGGGTAGCTTCATGGTGCCAGGGTAGCTTCATGGTACATTCTATTTTCATGGTACAAGAGAAGTTTAATGAAATAAGGGTAGTTTAATGTACTAGGGTAATTTATAGTACTAGGATATAAGTGTAGTTTTATAGAACTAGGGTAGATTTATTATTATTATTATAATTAAGGGGAGAAGAGCTAAACCCGTAGGATTATACAGCGCCTGTGGGGAATGTGGAAGGTATTCCGGCTTAATTCAGGAATTATAGGACAGATCTAATTCCCTAGATCAAGAGCCCCTCACCAGCATCAAGGAACCTCCCTTGGGAGGGTAGTAGATTTATGGTAGCAAGATTTAATAGTACCGGGCTAATTTTATGATACCAGTGTAGTTTTCTGGTACCAGAAATAACAAAAAGGCACAATACCGTGACTGGAACGATACACAAATAACCCGCACATAAAAGAGAGAAGCTTACGACGACGTTTCGGTCCGACTTGGACCATTGACAAAGTCACACTTTGTCAATGGTCCAAGTCGGACCGAAACGTCGTCGTAAGCTTCTCTCTTTTATGTGCGGGTTATTTGTGTATTCTGGTACCAGGGTAGTTTTCTGGTACCAGGGTAGTTTTCTGGTACTAGTGTAGTTTTATACCAGTGTAGTTTTCTGGTACCAGTGTAGTTTTCTGGTACCAGGGTAGTTTTCTGGTACCAGGGTAGTTTTCTGGTACCAGGGTAGTTTTCTGGTACCAGGATAGTTTTCTGGTACCAGGATAGTTTTCTGGTACCAGGGTAGTTTCTATGGTTCTGGCATAGGTCTTCGGTAGTTCGACACTCCTAGGCAAAATTCTGTCTCTGAATAGCCTATCTGCCTTGTTAGCGGAACTTCACTGAAGAGGGAAGCATTCTAGGAGCTGGCTTGGTCTTAATCCTATGCCACATTGTAAATGCTATCCTAATCCTAGTGTACATTGTATAGGCTATCGTAAACCGACTACAGTGTATATGGACTATCCTAAACCAGAGTGTATATGCTATCATAATCCTAATATACAGTGAATAGGTATCCTAATCATAAACCAAAGTGTATAGGCTATTATAATCCTAAATTACAGTGTACTAGCTATCCTAATCCTTAACTAGTGCATATGGCGTGATGAAGATCATTGGGGAGGCTATATGGCGCATTGTTTGTGCGGCACAGTCTCTACTTAGAAATAAATGATCTTTTGAGTGATACTGTGGATTTCGGCTGCGTGTACTGGTAGCTGTCAGTTGATATATATCTGTACAAGACTGAGGTTTATGCAGTGAGTGGTGGTAGTTGTGCAACAGTGGCAGGTGGTTGTGCAATTCGGAGAGCACACGGTACAACTTTGAGAGCTCACACATCACAACAGAGTGGCACTGCAGAGCTATGCGAGGGAGCTGAACAAGTTTGTCGGGTTGGTGGCAGAGTTGTGGCTTTGATGATTCCAGTAGGACTTTGGCTCCTTTGTACGTTCAGTGATGCCGTGGTATGGGCCCGACCTGTCGGTAACCTGTATTTGACCTGAGAGTGACCTATGGGTGACCTGCAAAAGCGTTGTCACTAAAGTTCCAGTGAGCTATGAACGCATCAACTGGTCCTCACACCATGATGGAAAATAAAACTGATTTAAGTCATCTCTTTCCTAGATAACTCATTGATGAAGGCGTCTGGGAACAATCATCCTCTTGTACAAAGAAATTAAATGTTAATAACAGAGATGGATGGCCTTAATAACCCTAATAAATGGAACAAATTGAAAGGACACCACGGACCCTCCCAACAGAGAGCATCATATTGGAAACACAGGAGATTAATTAGCCTGTATATTTTTGACAATATTAACTTGGTGCATGACTGTCAGCTTACATTAACTTAAAAAAAGGACACGTACAAGACAGAAAAAAATCGATATATAAATATGTGCGCGGGCGCGTGTTGTGCCGAATAGGTAAAACTTGCTATTTTGGCTTAAATAGCAACGCTTTTCTTGCCGAATAGAGCATGCGAAAATTTATGTATGCAGTAATTTCGCAAAAATCATTCTGAACCGAACTGAAAAGATATATTTCATTGTGTTTGTTTATTATTAAATTATTGTAAACTTATTTAAAATATACTAAGTTGGATTAGGCTAAATTAAATTGCGCTTGTTATAATAAGGTTAGGTAAGTTTAGTACAAAATTATTTTTACATTAACAAATTAAAAAAAAATTATCTTTGAAAGGACTTCATTCTAAATGAGTTCTTGCTAAGCGACAAATTTTACCTATTCGGCACGACACGCGCACACACATACATATATATATGAGAGAGAAGTGGGAGGGGACATACTGCCACTAATAATGATTATAGACTCTTATCCTCTGAGAAGACAGTAAACGTACTTCCGGGAACTACGCTACAACACACATCACACATCTCATGAACTACGCTACAACACACATCACACATCTCATGAACTACGCTACAACACACACCACACATCTCATGAACTACGCTACAACACACACCACACATCTCATGAACTACGCTACAACACACACCACACATCATGAAGTACGCTACAACACACACCACACATCTCATGAACTACGCTACAACACACACCACACATCTCATGAACTACGCTACAACACACATCACACATCTCATGAACTACGCTACAACACACACCACACATCTCATGAACTACGCTACAACACACACCACACATCTCATGAACTACGCTACAACACACACCACACATCTCATGAACTACGCTACAACACACATCACACATCTCATGAACTACGCTACAACACACACCACACATCTCATGAACTACGCTACAACACACACCACACATCTCATGAACTACGCTACAACACACACCACACATCTCATGAACTACGCTACAACACACATCACACATCTCATGAACTACGCTACAACACACATCACACATCTCATGAACTACGCTACAACACACATCACACATCTCATGAACTACGCTACAACACACACCACACATCTCATGAACTACGCTACAACACACACCACACATCTCATGAACTACGCTACAACACACACCACACATCTCATGAACTACGCTACAACACACACCACACATCTCATGAACTACGCTACAACACACACCACACATCTCATGAACTACGCTACAACACACATCACACATCTCATGAACTACGCTACAACACACACCACACATCTCATGAACTACGCTACAACACACACCACACATCTCATGAACTACGCTACAACACACATCACACATCTCATGAACTACGCTACAACACACATCTCATGAACTACGCTACAACACACACCACACATCATGAACTACGCTACAACACACACCACACATCATGAAGTACGCTACAACACACACCACACATCTCATGAACTACGCTACAACACACACCACACATCTCATGAACTACGCTACAACACACACCACACATCTCATGAACTAAGCTACAACACACACCACACATCTCAAGAACTACGCTACAACACACACCACACATCTCATGAACTACGCTACAACACACACCACACATCTCAAGAACTACGCTACAACACACACCACACATCTCGTGAACTACGCTACAACACACACCACACATCTCATGAACTACGCTACAACACACACCACACATCTCAAGAACTACGCTACAACACACACCACACATCATGAACTACGCTACAACACACATCACACATCATGAACTACGCTACAACACACACCACACATCTCATGAACTACGCTACAACACACACCACACATCTCAAGAACTACGCTACAACACACACCACACATCTCAAGAACTACGCTACAACACACACCACACATCATGAACTACGCTACAACACACATCACACATCATGAACTACGCTACAACACACACCACACATCTCATGAACTACGCTACAACACACACCACACATCTCAAGAACTACGCTACAACACACACCACACATCTCATGAACTACGCTACAACACACACCACACATCTCATGAACTACGCTACAACACACACCACACATCTCATGAACTACGCTACAACACACACCACACATCTCATGAACTACGCTACAACACACACCACACATCTCATGAACTAAGCTACAACACACACCACACATCTCATGAACTACGCTACAACACACACCACACATCTCATGAACTACGCTACAACACACACCACACATCTCATGAACTACGCTACAACACACACCACACATCTCATGAACTACGCTACAACACACACCACACATCATGAACTACGCTACAACACACACCACACATCATGAACTACGCTACAACACACACCACATCTCAAGAACTACAAACAAGCACATCCACTGTACGAGGAGAATAACAGAGAGACGAATGTCATGAATTTGGAAAAAATCTTGTCATAAACATCACACACAATAAAAAATGCACGTTTTGAAAAGCCATTCTCATAAATTTTAGGGGAAATAACTGTGTAATTAATCCCAGATTTCCATTACATTAAGCATAGTGTAACGAATGAACACTTAACAATGCTCAGTAATACACATCGAGAAACTCCGGAGATAATAAAGGTAACACTGGTTATAAATGACCATAATTTTTAAAGGGGTGGACCGGTAAGCCAGCGGAAGGCCTCGGTCAGATGACCAAAAGCTCCAAAGGCGGGTCATCATGTGACTAAGACCCGCGTCAGGAAACATTTGTCCTGTTTCCTGACGAACCTTACCTAACCTAACCTAACTCCGGAGATTGATCTGTAAAATTCGACCCACTTCTGGGATCTTCTTCAGTAAAAGCTGGTCGATATATACAGATCAGTTAATCTTATGAGTTAATGTGAATAGGTAAAATTAGTTAATTAACAAGAACTCATATAAAATTAAGTTCTTTCTAAAATTTTCTCTTATACGTTTAAAGATACATTTGTTTTATTTATGTTAATGTAAAAATTAATAATTTTGTTCCAAAAGAACCTTAGAAAACTTACCTAACCTATAACAATTGCAATTTAGCTTAATCCAACTGTATATATTTTAGATAAGTTCATAATAATTTAATAATAAACAAGTAGTGAAATATGTTTTTTTTCCGTTAGGTTCAGAATGATTTTTGTGAAATTATTGCATACACAAAAATTCGCTTGTCATATTCGGCAAGAAGAGCGTTGCTATTTAAGCCAAAATAGCAAGTTTAAAATTCAAAATTTTAAAGTTACTGGGATTTAACGTGCGATTTACAGCAAATGTAAGTTACAGAATATGAGCGAGTCGAGTGAGTCAATGACCATTTCTGTGAGACACACTTTCATACTCGCATCTTTTAATAGTTTCACAGAACTGGTCTTTGTCTCGCCCATCTCATTCTGAAATTCGCGAACATTCATTTAAATCACCCGATAAATTCCAGTGACTTTAAAATAGATTGGAGTCTTTTTTATGTACATTATTATTATTATAATCAAGGGGGAAGCGCTAAACCCGTAGGATTATACAGCGCCCAGGGGAGGGGGGATGTGGAAGGCATTCAGGCTTAATTCGGGGAACTGGAGCACAGATCCAATTCCCTAAATCAAGAGCCCCTCACCAACATCAAGGAACCTTCCATGAGGGGTTTTTTATGTACAGAACTTGAAAACTGAGCATAACAATGAAAAATCAACTAAACTCTTCACTCTTAATAGCCTACCATAGTTTACCAACCAGTGGATATATAATATTAAAACCAATGGTTGGTGAAACATCTGTATAATAATGATTCTCAGTTGTTATATATGTGTCTGACACTTCACAACAGTGATGCCCAGTAAGACGAGTTATGATAGATGCAGAAGTAATTAAGAAGAGGTAGTTGATGATAATGTCTTCCATCCACTTTCATCTCTTACATGAATTCCATGCCATTTATTTTTCAATAAGGTATTGTATGCTTTTCATACCAGCAGCGGCAGGGAGGAGTGAACGTAAGGAAGAGAGCCTTCTGCTTTATATCCTTGGCTCAAACAGCTAATACACGATAGTCCTTAATTCTGATCGATGTACAAAGTCTTCTCAGAAAATAGTCTCGGTGTGGACTCCAAGGTAATTATAGATACAAAGACAAAGCAAGATAAACAATAATATAACAAACAGAAAAAAAAAATGACAATTTTAGTAGCCTTCAGCTCTGATTTTAATGCTATGACACCGGTATTCCGAGGTCGCAAAATTAATTTCCAATACCTGAACATTTCTCTCTCTGGAAAGGCGTAGAATTACTGAGATGTATAAATTGGAAACAGGAATAAATAAAAGGGGAATAATTAACGTGTTAGAAATATCTATCAAGAAATATCTAACCTCCAAACATCTGTAAACTAGCAGTTTCCTCAACATTAAATAACGGAGACAAGACTGTGAACACAAGTTTTGCCATATTAGCATAGATCTTGGTAAACATATGGGAACTTAATAGAAACAAAATCTTAAAATGTGTGGATATCAATCCAGTAATCGGAAATGAGTATAGATTTCACAGCAACTAAATCATGCCTAAGAAACTTAGTAGAATTCTTCATTTGTATCATTGGAAGGGGTAATAACGTAAAGCCTTCAAGATCTTGATGTATCACTGGAATATTACTTAAAGTAAAGCCTTCAAGACCTTACTACAGTTGACAAGCTTTAATGATAAACGCCAACAATTCAATAAAGTACCATTGCTAGCTACAATGAATGCACAAACGACGGAGAAACTTTAGACCTGGATTAACGACTGGCCTACCAATAGGATACAGCGAGTGGTACAAAAAAAATAAAATTCGTGATGCTAACTGTAAAGTTACATAATTTCAGATTGACAAAAATATCTTGAAAAAAAATACAGTATTAACAGTTGACTGTATAAATATTAAGAGTTACGTGGATAGGTTAAGATTTCGTCCAGATTTTTAATCCCGGAGGGTTAAAGGATAACCCAAGAAAGGCAATGCGTTACCTAGGACTGTCTGTTTTCCACTGGGGTTCTTCAATCTTGTTCCCCAGGATGCGATCCACACCAGTCGACTAACACACAGGTACCTACTTGCTTGCTGGGGTGAAGGGGGACAGCAGGTGTAAGGAAACACGCCCAATGTTTCCACCCTTGCCGGGGATCGAACCACGGACAGACTGAGGCGAGAGCGTTGCCTGCCAGGCCACGGTATCCCGTGGCTTGCAAAAGTACAGTATTTTCCATTGAATTGCTTAAGAAATACAGACAGAGTGAAGGTGGTACTGCAAGGAAGGGCGGCAATAATTACGAAACAAACTATGTGAAGAACGACTAAGCACGTCTCTTACGTTTAGGTAACCGTGATAGCTCATTCACACCTTTAAGATGTTGAACATATTTGATGCAATCTCCCCAGAAGTATTTAAAGTGTAAAATGAATCAATAACCTGAAACATTTCCAGAAAATTTCGAGGCAAAATATGCAAAACAAAGGCGATGTTTTTTTTCGGTGGTGGGGGGGGGGGAGTAAAAGGGTATGGAAGGCAACGCTATAGATCACTGAAGTTATAAACGCAAGAAGGTTAAGTCATTTATTAAGTAACTGGCCACTTAAAATAACCTCACTGCAATAATATCGTAAGCTCAACTATCTAGGCATTATTAAATGTAGCTAGACTGCAGTTAGTCCTTCTCAGCAGACAGCCTTGATATGGACAGTGGAGTTTCCTGCTATCTGCCTCCTCCACGTGTTATTTCTTGCAGGAGACGCAGGTGGCAGCACTCTGCTGCTCCACACTTGCCTCGTTGGCCAAGGTCATAAACACAAGTAATGTGTGTTAAGGGCAAATTGGCAGCACGTAATGCTTTTTCTTACGAGGTGCGGCGGGTTGTAGCTTAAACTGTGGGTCCTAAAGGCGGTGGAAAAATATCACAAATAGGAGAACTGGTAAAAAAAAAATTTTTAACAAGCTTGACTGATGCTTTTGAGAGCAGGAACGTTGCCAAACGGGAACTTTAAATTTAGTTTTCAAACTTTTAACTTCCGAACGCCAAATGAAAATTGGAGAAAATCCTTATGTAATATCCATACCATCTTGTTAGGGTATATAGTTTACAGCAATGTTGGCGTGTATGTAAGACTGGGAGTGAAATGTTGGTGTGGGCGTTGTGTGTTACGTGTTCCCACACCTTTGTTGTTATAATGGATGTGTGTGATGGTGCGTGTTAGATCCTGAATACTGACGCCCCCACTACAACATAATGAGAGGGGGAGGTATAGTAAGGGTTAAGTAATAGGTAAAGTGAAGGAAATTAACTAAATCATCTTCCATTCATCGTTCAGGGAACATTTTCAAAACGCTTCAGAGAATCACCAAACATTTTTCTAAGAGTTCATCTTCACAGGCAGGAGGTTATTAAGTTTGATCCGAAAAGGGGAAGGGCAGCTCCAGTTCCTTAGAACAAGAACCTTCACTAGGTTCAAAGAACCCCCATGAAAGATTAAATTATTTAGTGTTCATTATATTTCTTGAAGCCTTTTTTGTCCACTTCTCCGAGGCTATGGGTCCCACAACTTATACCAGAGGTCGACCCCATTATATATATATATATATATATATATATATATATATATATATATATATATATATATATATATATATATATATATATATATATATATATATATATATGTGTGTGTGTGTGTGTGTGTGTGTGTGTGTGTGTGTGTGTGTGTGTGTGTGTGTGTGTGTGTGTGTGTGTGTGTGTGTGTGTGTACTCACCTAATTGTGGTTGCAGGGGTCGAGACTCAGCTCCTGGCCCCTCCTCTTCACTGATCGCTACTGGATCCTCTCTCTCTCTGCTTCCTGAGCTTTGTCATACCTCTTCTTAAAACTATGTATGGTTCCTGCCTCCACTACTTCACTTGCTAGGCTATTCCACTTGCTGACAACTCTATGACTGAAGAAATACTTCCTAACGTCCCTGTGACTCGTCTGAGTCTTCAGCTTCCAGTTGTGACCCCTTGTCCCTGTGTCCCCTCTCTGGAACATCCTATCTCTGTCCACCTTGTCTATTCCCCGCAGTATCTTGTATGTCGTTATCATGTCTCCCCTGACCCTTCTGTCCTCCAGTGTCGTCAGTCCGATTTCCCTTAACCTTTCCTCGTACGACATTCCCTTGAGCTCTGGTACTAGCCTTGTTGCAAACCTTTGTACTTTCTCTAACTTCTTGACGTGCTTGACCAGGTGTGGGTTCCAGACTGGTGCTGCATACTCCAGTATGGGCCTAACATACACAGTGTACAGTGTCTTGAACGATTCCTTATTAAGGTATCGGAACGCTATTCTCAGGTTTGCCAGGCGCCCGTATGCTGCAGCGGTTATTTGGTTGATGTGTGCCTCCGGTGATGTGCTCGGTGTTATGGTCACCCCAAGGTCTTTCTCCCTGAGTGAGGTCTGTAGTCTTTGTCCACCTAGCCTATACTCTGTCTGCGGTCTTCTTTGCCCCTCCCCAATCTTCATGACTTTGCATTTGGCTGGATTGAATTCGAGAAGCCAGTTACTGGACCACATGTCCAGCCTCTCCAGGTCTCTTTGCAGTCCTGCCTCATCCTCGTCCGATTTAATTCTTCTCATCAACTTCACGTCATCTGCGAACAGGGACACTTCAGAGTCTATTCCTTCCATCATGTCGTTCACATATATCAAAAATAGCACTGGTCCTAGAACTGACCCCTGTGGGACCCCGCTCGTAACAGGCGCCCACTGTGATACCTCTTCACGTACCATGACTCGTTGCTGCCTCCCTGTCAGGTATTCCCTTATCCATTGCAGTGCCCTTCCTTTTACGTGTGCCTGATCCTCCAGCTTCTGCACTAATCTCTTGTGGGGAACTGTGTCAAAGGCCTTCCTGCAGTCTAGGAAAACGCAATCTACCCAACCCTCTCTCTCGTGTCTTACTTCTGTTACCTTGTCATAAAACTCCAGGAGGTTTGTGATACAAGATTTGCCTTCCATGAACCCATGCTGGTTTTCATTTATAATCTTGTTCCTTTCCAGGTGTTCGACCACTCTCCTCCTGATAATCTTCTCCATGACTTTGCACACGATACATGTCAGAGACACAGGTCTGTAGTTTAGTGCCTCGTTTCTGTTTCCTTTCTTAAATATGGGGACTACATTAGCTGTCTTCCATTTCTCAGGTAGTTGCCCAGTTTCAAGGGATGTGTTGAAGATTGTGGTTAGAGGCACACACAGCATCTCTGCTCCTTCTCTAAGGACCCATGGGGAGATGTTGTCCGGTCCCATCGCCTTTGAGGTGTCAAGGTCACTTAAGAGCTTCTTCACCTCCTCCTCAGTTGTTCGTATGTCATTCAACACTTGTTGGTATATTCCCTCTTGATGTTCCCTTCTGTTCTGTCTTCCCACAGCCCTTCCTGTCTCTACTGTAAAAACTTCCTTAAATCTCCTGTTCAGCTCCTCACATACCTCCTGATCATTTCTTGCGAGTTCTCCACCTTCTGTCCTTAATCTGATCACCTGGTCTTTGACTGTTGTCTTCCTCCTGATGTGGCTATACAACAGTTTCGGGTCAGTCTTGATTCTCGATGCTATGTCATTTTCATTCTGTCGCTGGGCCTCCCTCCTTACCTGTGCGTACTCATTCCTGGCTCTGCGACTGATCTCCCTATTTTCGTGTGTTCTCTGCCTTCTGTACTTTTTCCATTCTCTATTGCACTTTGTTTTTGCCTCCTTACACCGTCGGGTGAACCAGGGGCTTGTTCTGGTCTTCCCGTTGTTACTGTTGCCCTTGGGAATGAACCTTTCCACTGCCTCCTTGCATTTTGTTGCTACATGTTCCATCATTTCATTTACTGGCTTTCCTGCCAGTTCTCTGTCCCACTGGACCTCCCGCAGGAAGTTCTTCAACCCTATGTAGTCCCCTCTTTTATAGTCAGGTTTTTCCCATTCTACTCCTGTTATTCTCTCCACTTGCAGCTCTACTATGTATTCAAAGCACAGAACCACGTGGTCGCTAGCTGCTAGGGGACTCTCATACTTGATGTCCTCAATGTCTGAGCTGCCCAGGGTGAACACAAGGTCCAATCTTGCTGGTTCATCCTCCCCTCTCACTCTGGTAGTGTCCTTAACATGTTGGTGCATGAGGTTTTCCAGCACCACGTCCAACATCCTGGCTCTCCATGTTTCGGGACCCCCATGTGGCTCCAGGTTTTCCCAGTCAATCTCCCTGTGGTTGAAATCCCCCATAACCAGCAACTTTGCTCTGCTGGAGTGAGCTCTTCTTGCCACCTCAGCAAGTGTGTCCACCATTGCTCTGTTGCTCTCTTCATATTCCTCTCTTGGCCTCCTGCAGTTCTGTGGTGGATTATACATCACTGCAATGACCACTTTGTGTTCCCCCGACTGAAGTGTACCTGCTATGTAGTCTCTTTCTCCCGTCTCATCTATTCCTTCCATTTTCTCGAATTTCCATCTGTTTTTTACGAGCAGAGCAACCTCACCTCCCCCCCTGCCCCTTCTATCTTTCCTCATGATCTGGTATTCTGGTGGGAAGATTGCATCTGTTACTGTCTCCATGAGTTTTGTTTCTGTAACTGCTATGATGTCTGGGGACTTCTCATTGATTCTTTCTTGCCATTCCTCATGTTTATTCGTTAATCCATCTGCATTTGTGTACCAAACCTTCAACTTCTGTTCTAATACTGTAACTGTGGTGCGGGGGGTGGAAACAGAGGGATCGGTGTGTGATGGTTGGTTTGGATTGTTCAGTTGCCTTGGGGGTGTCGTGGCTGGAGTCCTTCTGCAGGTGTTTCTGGGGGGTGCGCTTGTCCTTCCATTTGATCCTGGGTTATTCTGCTCTCCTTTTTCATTTCCTCCCATTTCTCCTTTCGTTTTTGAACTCTCTCTTTCATTGTCTTCCTTTCGTCCTGTGTTCTGTCTCGGTCGAGGTACACACTCCAGAACTCCTGCTTGCCTCTCAGCCGTGCTTTCTCCTGCAGGATCATGGTTCGGGTTGATTCTGCCTTGAAAATTACTTTGAGAGGCCGATTCCTTTTCTTTGTGAACCACCCAATTCTCCGAAAATTTTCCACCTGGGTCATGTCCCCCTCGCCTATCACCTTCATGATGTCTTCAATCGCTTTTTTCTCCTCCTGCTTTCTTTCATCATAAGTTTCCCCTTTAGCTTCGTCTAGCCCATAGACAAACACGGATCTCTCCCTTTCCACCTCCCACTGTGACTCCCATTGCATCCTCTGATGTGTTTTAGTTCCTTCCCGTGGAGTGTTCCTTCCTTCAGTCCCTTCCCTCGTTGTGGCCCCTATGCTTCTTGGTTTATCCTTCCTGCTCACCTGCTCCTGGCCCCCACAGGTATCTGGTAAGGTCCTTGCACATGTCCTAGTTCCTTCGATGTCTTCCAACCTCTCTGTCCTAGAGTGCTCCCTGTCTTTGTTTTGGCCCCATGTGGGTTTGACAGGACCTCTGCATACAGTTTAGTTTCCATGCTTCCTTCGGACCTGTTGTCTGTGTTCGATGTAGCCATTGCCGATGCTACTTCTGTAATATCTTTGTCTCTGTGCTGTTTCAGATGTCTCAGCTCCTCTTCTAATCTCTCTATCTTGATTTCTGCTTCTGTGGCCTGTTGCTTCCACCTTCTGCATTCTGCTGCTAACCTCTCTTCCATCTTCCTTTCCAGCTCATCTAGTCTCCTTCCCCAGTCTTCCTCCCTTTTTTTGAGCTCTATCTCCCATTCCTCCCTCTCAGATTCGTCCTTGGAGCCCCTTGTCCTCATCCTGGTTAGGGGGAGGGGAATAGATGGTTAGGAGAGGGGATGGATGGTTGTGGGGGAGGGGGAGGATGGTTATTGGAGGGGTAGAGATAGTTGGGGGAGGGAGTTAGATGGTTTGGGGGAGAGAGGGGATGGATGGTTATGGGGGAGGGGGA
>NC_091349.1:15190900-15300900 GCF_038502225.1 Cherax quadricarinatus
TACAAGAGTATCGTGTGTCTTGACACTGTCATGGTGGTCTGATTGAATTACTGCATGAATATTTTCGGTGTTTGGGTCGAGTTCCAGCTCCTGGACCTCTTAGGCTACTGCTTGCAACTTCAGGACGTTTTGACTAATGAGCAACAGATGATAATCTTCTATGAAGTGTTGAATGTGGTGGTAGCGGTGTAGTTGGAGGAGGTGGTAGTGTAGTTGGAGCAGGTGGTGTAGTTGGAGGAGGTGGTAGTGTAGTTGGAGCAGGTGGTGTAGTTGGAGGAGGTGGTAGTGTAGTTGGAGCAGGTGGTGTAGTTGGAGGAGGTGGTAGTGTAGTTGAAAGTAGTGACAGTGATGTAGTTGGAGCAGGTGTAGTTGGAGGCGGTGGTAGTGGTGTAGTTGGAGGTGGTGGCAGTGTAGTTGGAGGCGGTGGTAGTGGTGTAGTTGGAGGTGGTGGTAGTGGTGTAGTTGGAGGTGGTGGTAGTGTAGTTGGTGGTGGTGGTAGTGGTGTAGTTGGTGGTGGTGGTAGTGGTGTAGTTGGAGGTGGTGGTAGTGGTGTAGTTGGAGGTGGTGGTAGTGGTGTAGTTGGAGGTGGTGGTAGTGGTGTAGTTGGAGGTGGTGGTAGTGGTGTAGTTGGAGGCGGTGGTAGTGGTGTAGTTGGAGGTGGTGGTAGTGGTGTAGTTGGAGGTGGTGGTAGTGGTGTAGTTGGAGGTAGTGGTAGTGGTGTAGTTGGAGGTGGTGTTAGTGGTGTAGTGGTGTAGTTGGAGGTGGTAGTGTAGTTGGGGTGGTAGTGCAGTTTGAGGGGGGTGGTGTAATTGGAGGTGGTGGTGGTGAAATTGGAGGTGGTGGTGGTGTAATTGGAGGTGGTGGTGGTGTAATTGGAGGTGGTGGTGTAATTGGAGGTGGTGGTGGTGTAGTTGGAGGTGGTAGTGGTTACTGTGGTGGTGTAGGTGGAGGTGGTAGTAGTTACAGTGGTGGTGTAGTTGGAGATGGTAGTAGTTACAGTGGTGGTGTAATTGGAGGTGGTAGTAGTTACAGTGGTGGCGTAGTTGGAGGTGGTAGTAGTTACTCTGGTGTAGTTGGAGGTGGCAGTGGTTACTGAGGCGTAGTTTTAGGTGGTAGTACTGTGTTGGTGTAATTGGAGGTGGTAGTAGTTACTGTGGTGTAGTTGGAGGTGGTAGTGGTTACTGTGGTGAAGTTGGAGGTGGTAGTAGTTACTTTGGTGGTGTAGTTGGAGCTGGTAGTAGTTACTTTGGTGGTGTAGTTACTTTGGTGGTGTAGTTGGAGGTGGTAGTAGTTACTTTGGTGGTGTAGTTGGAGGTGGTAGTAGTTATTTTGGTGCTGTAGTTGGAGGTGATAGTAGTTACTTTGGTGGTGTAGTTGGAGGTGGTAGTAGTTACTTTGGTGCTGTAGTTGGAGATGGTAGTAGTTGCTGTGGTGTAGTTGGAGGTGGTAGTAGTTACTGTGGTGGTGTAGTTGGAGGTGGTAGTAGTTACTGTGGTGGTGTAGTTGGAGGTGGTAGTAGTTACTGTGGTGGTGTAGTTGGAGGTGGTAGTAGTTACTGTGGTGTAGTTGGAGGTGGTAGTAGTTACTGTGGTGGTGTAGTTGGAGGTGGTAGTAGTTACTGTGGTGTAGTTGGAGGTGGTAGTAGTTACTGTGGTGGTGTAGTTGGAGATGGTAGTAGCTACTGAGGTGGTGTAGTTGGAGATGGTAATAGCTACTGTGGTGGTGTAGTTGGAGATGGTAGTAGTTACTGTGGTGGTGTAGTTGGAGATGGTAGTAGTTACTGTGGTGGTGTAGCTGGAGGTGGTAGTAGTTACTGTGGTGGTGTAGTTGGAAGTAGTAGTAGTTACTGTGGTGGTGTAGTTGGAAGTAGTAGTTACTTTGGTGGTGTAGTTGGAGGTGGTAGTAGTTACTTTAGTGGTGTAGTTGGAGGTGGTAGTGGTTACTGTGGTGGTGTAGTTGGAGGTGGTAGTGGTTACTGTGGTGGTGTAGTTGGAGGTGGTAATGGATACTGTGGTGGTGTAGTTGGAGGTGGTAGTGGTTACTGTGGTGGTGTAGTTGGAGGTGGTAGTAGTTAATTTGGTGGTGTAGTTGGAGGTGGTAGTAGTTAATTTGGCGGTGTAGTTGGAAGTGGTAGTAGTTAATTTGGTGGTGTAGTTGGAGGTGGTAGTAGTTAATTTGGTGGTGTAGTTGGAGGTGGTAGTTAATTTGGTGGTGTAGTTGGAGGTGGTAGTAGTTAATTTGGTGTAGTTGGAGGTGGTAGTAGTTAATTTGGTGGTGTAGTTGGAGGTGGTAGTAGTTAATTTGGTGGTGTAGTTGGAGGTGGTAGTAGTTACTGTGGTGGTGTAGTTGGAGGTGGTAGTAGTTACTGTGGTGGTGTAGTTGGAGATGGTAGTAGTTACTGTGGTGGTGTAGTTGGAGATGGTAGTAGTTACTGTGGTGGTGTAGTTGGAGGTGGTAGTAGTTACTGTGGTGGTGTAGTTGGAGGTGGTAGTAGTTACTGTGGTGGTGTAGTTGGAGGTGGTAGTAGTTACTGTGGTGGTGTAGTTGGAGGTGGTAGTAGTTACTGTGGTGGTGTAGTTGGAGATGGTAGTAGTTACTGTGGTGGTGTAGTTGGAGATGGTAGTAGTTACTGTGGTGGTGTAGTTGGAGGTGGTAGTAGTTACTGTGGTGGTGTAGTTGGAGGTAGTAGTAGTGGTTACTGTGGTGGTGCAGTTGGAGGTAGTAGTAGTTACTGTGGTGTAGTTGGAGGTAGTAGTAGTGGTTACTGTGGTGGTGCAGTTGGAGGTGGTAGTGTGCTCACTATTTGTAAACAAAGACATTTCAGTACATTTAACTGTATTGAATATTTCGCCACGAGTGGCTTCACCAGTCCTAGATGAAGCCACCCGTGACTAAACGTTTTCTTTAATAAACGCCGTCAACTGTATACAAGTGATCTTTCTCCAGTGTCAGTATCACGCATCATTAACAACCCAACTCACTTTAAAAGCAATAACTTGAAAACCACAACCTGATCTACAGCCTCTTCAAAAATCTTTTCAAAACTCTCCTTCAATGGCTTCTCTTACGATTCTTGTCGTTTATCTACATTCAGAATGTAATTAATTATATTTGAGATTCATCTTTACAGAGAGTTTATGTCAAATGAGTTGCCTTACACACGCACATGTACTCACCCACGCCCTCGCATTATTACGAAATCACACACATTCACACGCACGAAAGTACGCACTCAAGCATGCTTGTACGCATTCACGTACACATGCAGGCACGCAACTATTGTAAACAAAGGCCTTTAGGAAGATGCTCGGTAGTCAAGACTTGCCCACGCCAGGAACTCAGAATAAGTCTCCAATCCTTTTAGCCGGGTGACCGTGGCACGAGAGAATGCGTCACTGATACTCTGTAAATAACAAGCGCTAGGCAGTAAAAAGGGCAATTACACGGACGAATGAGAGGGGAGTGTCACGCAGCGTGGCAGAGTCAGGCGCCAGCGCAGAGAACAAGCGTAGGAGTCGATAGAGTGTAAGTACCGTGGAAAACAACCGGTTAAAAAGAGGAAATTTAATTTAACAAGGGGAATGATAGGGAGTGAGCCATGGTAATTATGGTCTTATTGGTGGGAGAGAGAGAGAGAGCAGAGCGTGTCCAGTATGTTGAAGAATTGTGTCTTATGCATGGATTGTTTAGGAGTGAGTTTAAGTGTGCGTGTGTGTGTGTGTCGGGCAAGACGTAACCAGCAGCTTGGCACTGAGACGGGTCTCATTTTTGCGTTTTTTTTTTATTTCATTTGGCTGTTTTAAATAAGTGGTTTTTGTTTATGGGGGAAGCTGCTTTATGGGGAAATCTAATTCTTAACACTTCCGCTGATCCCCCACTAAGATAGAACCCAGCAGAAGAAAACACATTCTTCATCACTTGCTCTTGAGTTGCATTCCCAAAAGTCACCCACTTCATAATGAGGTGCTGAGCCACAGAATCGCAATATATCCCCACCTGACGTTCCAATTTCCTCGAATCCCTACACACAGAATTCCACGTTCACACTGACACTCCACCACATCAAATTCAAGGGACCACTCATATGATCACATATGTGATCATATGATCACATATATTTTGGCAGTTGTGTCCTAAACACCGATCAAGGAACAGATAAATCACATATTAATCGAAAGCGAAACAAAATGGAAAGGATCTATAATGTTGGCAGATGAAGATAAGATATTTATCTGATCAGTTTTATACAAGCCTGATGAATGTTCCTTGTTGAAGCCCCTCTCTCTCAATACCACCTTCACACAGCTCATCAATTACCATCACCACCACTACTATCCAAAACCCACCATAACCATCACTTCCCTTCCCCAAACGTCTACACCACCTTCCATCCACCTCTGGTTAGCAACAATCTAAAGCCAGGACAACAGTGCACAAGTGTTCGCAATTACACTATTAGAATTCTTAGCTTCATATCGAGAAGTATAAATATACAAGTCCTCAATTATACTTCTACTTTATGTATTCTTGGTAAGGCCTCATTTACATTATGCTGCACAGTTCTTATCTCCATGTTAAAGAGTGTACGTAAATGAGTTGAAAAGCATACAGAGAGGGATGACGAAGATAATCCTGTGTATCAGAAATCTTTCTTACTAGGATAGACTGAGAGAACTAAATCTGGAAAGGCGTAGGAAGGCACTTTCTGGAAAGGCGTATAAAGGCACTTTCTGGAAAGGCGTATAAAGGCACTTTCTGGAAAGGCGTATAAAGGCACTTTCTGGAAAGGCGTATAAAGGCACTTTCTGGAAAGGCGTAGAATTAAGGTAGATATGATTAAAGTGTGCAAATGGAAAATGAGAATAAATAATTGGGATATAAATAACGTGTTGAAATTATCTAACCAGGACAGGATTCGCAACAGTGGGTTAACTTTGGAAAATTTAGATTTAGAAATAATAGAGGAAAGCACTGGTTTAATAACAGCGTTGTGGATTAGTGGAACAAACTCTCGCCTTTCAAAATAGGCCTGTTTCCTCCCACATGAGTGGGTGAAGACAGGCCTGGTGGCCCGTGCTGAGCGGGTCTTTCTCGAATCCAGCCTCGTCTTATTCAGCAACTTCGACATTCAACCTGACTCTTCATGTCCCTATGCTTCTTATATTTAAACACGTTCTATATTTATATATAATACCTATGTCTGGGGTAACATGTATCAAGTGGTTCTTCACTCCTAAGTAGCCAAAACAGTTACCATAAGATTTACAAACAAACTTATTTGATAAAGACTAAACAAACCCAGATTCGTGTTTAGCGCATCAAAGTTAGCTTAAAACAACCAATTTGGCTTCCAAACTCGATGAAAATTTTGTTGGCTACTGTTGAGAAAGGTGGCGCAGACACGTTATTCTTAATGTTAATTCAGTGTAGCTCACTGACTCAGTAGCTCAGTCATTACTCCCAAATGATATTGACACCATGGAGTCCCAGGCCAGATTTTCAAGACTGTGGTGGTTATTTTGTCTCTCTCATGGGCATGTGAGCAATAAGCTTAACCTTGCAACCGGGATGCAAATATTAGTGTAATAAAACCAAGCTTAATATGTGCTCAGTTTCCTCCCACTGTAGATATAGCGTTGTGGAACAGTTTAACGATCACCCAGGGAAAGAGGTCGCTAAACAGATGAGAATGACAATGTATAAAACGCCTCGCACCGCTGAAACATATATTCAAGATACATTCTTATACAGATGAAGGCAGCACTATTTCATAGGATAAATGAAACGACGTGTGAGCAAGTGGTATAATGTTATTACCAAATCGTAATAAGACGACTGAAAATAAACCAGGGAACTGGTGGGGTTTGATACCATGGCTAGTGTAAGAGTAGATCGACTTAATTTTTATGCCCCCAAAGTGTACAGGGAGGAGAGATCTTACACTCTCACACCTCCCTCACTCTAATAACATCTTTTTCACAAAACAATGCCTCTCCCACTCACGTACAACGCCCATATCACAAACATACAACACCCCTCCCACATCCTTACAGCTTACTATCACTCCCAGTCGTCCATTAACCTATCTTTAAGAGCAAATGCGATTTCTTATATACGATTTTAAGCAAATTCCTTTGCGTACGTTAATTACGTTAGGTGAGGTTAGACTATCATATATATACGTATATTTTAACCAAATGTAACATGTTATAATGTAAAAAAATGCAATACCTAAAAGAGATGGAAACGTTGGAGGCCTTCGTTTACATCGAGCATAATTGAGGAAGGTCTGGATACGGGGTAAGCTGTCAGCTGCCCAATAAATCCCGAGCAGAAGATTATCAAGCTTTCATTCCTATGTTACACATCTGACTGTCTTAACCAAAGTGATATAACACTGATTACGGTAGAGAAGGGGAGTATTTCCAGGCACTGAAATACATTTAGTTTCTGAACAGGCTCTAAACTCGTGAGGGTTATGCAACACTTCAGTGTTACAGCAGTCAGTCGTCTTACAGAAATTAGTAATGAAAATTTTAACTTAACTAAAATTTGCCTACCAGAATTCAAAACTCCCACAGAAACTATTTTTCATGCAGAAATTGTTAGTCATGCAGAGGGTTCCACACAGAAATTACTCTTCTAATTACTGCATAGTCTCGATTCAGCTGCTGAGAGATCACTGGCAGCGTAGAAGAGGCAGGGCAGGCAGACCAGAGACGGGAGGGCAGAGCAGGTGGTGAGGCTCCATCCTAGCTGGCAGCATCACTCCCGAGTGGCTCCCGATCCGACTGAGAGATCACTGGCAGCGTCAGTACTTTGTTCACAACAAATATGAATGGAGTGTACGCAATAATATAATATATATATATATATATATATATATATATATATATATATATATATATATATATATATATATATCTCTGTGTGTGTGTGTGTGTGTGTGTGTGTGTGTGTGTGTGTGTGTGTGTGTGTGTGTGTGTGTGTGTGTGTGTGTGTGTGTGTGTGTGTGTGTGTGCGCGCGCGCGCGCGCGTATGTGTGTGTGTACTCACCTAGTTGAGGTTGCGGGGGTCGAGTCCGAGCTCCTGGCCCCTGTGTGTGTGTGTGTGTGTGTGTGTGTGTGTGTGTGTGTGTGTGTGTGTGTGTGTGTGTGTGTGTGTGTGTGTGTGTGTCGTGCCGAATAGGTAAAACTGGTCAATTAGCAAGAAAATCAGTCATGGGAGCTGGACAGTGAAAGCCTAACAGTTGCCATCGTACAAGCAACGTAAATGTCACTATCGCCGCAACGTATGGCAACACCACATACCCAAACAAAAACAGTGGCACACAGCTTTTATAGTGGCGCTATTAAGTGGTGATAGCCATACTAATCCAGGACCTCAAACTATGGTATAGGTGCAGAACAGACACACAAGTGACGGTGATAAGGAAGATCTAGAAGCTGGGAATAACCTTAACTTTATATGTTATTCACAGATTGGTCAATGTGAGACAATAGAACCATTCTTATCTCAGACACCACCAGACATATGTACACACTGTACTAAGGTACGATAGAAAAACAGTAAATATACCTTACGTAAACTGTGTAAGGGGAGGGTTCATAATGGATTTATGTTCGATTATGGTAATGGTGCCAGATTTCATTTTGTTTGTAACAAATGCACTTTCGCACAATTACCATTTAGCAGTGATGACCTTGATTTACCTAATTTTAATCCAAATGACCCCTTACCATATATTGATGATTATGATGGTTTTATGAAAACAGGCCTTCACTTTATGTCATTGCTAGATCACATTTTTTCAAAATAGGCAGAGATTAGGATTCTAGGGAACAGAATTAGGGCGGCAGTTATATCCATCTCTGAATCCTGGTTGGATGATACGGTGACTGACGACGAGGTCAAAATAGAGGGTTACAATATAAAACGATTAGATAGGAATAGAAAAGGTAGTGGGGTATGTGCCTACATAAGAAATGACTTAGCCTATAATCCAAGACCTGATTTAAATGACAAATTGGAGATTCTATGGTTTGAAGTGTTGCTTCCCAAGACCAAACCCATCGTAGTAGGAGCTAGTTACCGCCCCCCTACCCATGACCAGTTCTTGGAGGACTTTTCGAGTCTTGTCCGGACTTAATTAACTGCGAGACAGTAACACTGGGAGACTTCAATATCTGTTTTCAACAGCAAAATAACGGGTTATGTAAAAGGTATAAGCAAATACTGGATGTAAATAGTTAAACTCAACTAATACACCAACCCGGATCACCAGTTCTCAGCCACCCTAATTGACCACATTGCAACCACTCTGAGAACATTAGTCAGTCAGGCGATATTACCACAGGCCTTAGTGATCATTCATCATTTACTGCACCTGAAAAAAATCACTAGGGAACGGATAGGCCTACACAGGACAATAAAAATGAGATCAACTAGAAACTACAGTAAAGAAACACTGGTAAATAGGCTACACAATTATGACTGGACAGATACAACAAGTTGCACGGACGTAAATGATGCCTGGAAAAAATTCAAAACAATGTTCACTGCCATTCTTGATAATATTGCACCAGTTAAAGAGGTTAGGATTAAACGAAGAACTGAACCCTGGATGACTACTGAGATATTAGACAATATGAAATTCAGAGGCTAGTTGCTAAAAAAGATTTAAGGCAAACAGACAAGATACTGCAGGGCTAAATGATTTCCAAAGTGTGAGGAACAGAGTACAGAGGCTTATAAAAGGCGCAAAGACAAGGCACTATTGCTCAAAGATCGAAGAGTACAGGAATAACCCTAGAAAGCTTAAGCAACAACTAAAACAGTTGGGGTATAGCCATAAACCCGAAGACATCAACACTAGTAAGTAAACTACCAGCTGCATCAAATACCTTTAACACAGACTCTGATAAGTTTAAAACATACTATACCAATGAAGGGGTAACCCCAAACAGTTGTCAACTAGTAAGTGTTAGTAAGTATTTCATGACTTCGTGCAAAAAAAATTAAGCAGGTTAAATCCAGCTAAGAACACCGGCCCAGATAACATCCCATCTAAGTTCCTTTATATAAACATTATATATATATATATATATATATATATATATATATATATATATATATATATATATATATATATATATATATATATATATATATATAATATATATATATATATATATATATATATATATGCTTTATTGTAAAATAGATCATCTCCCTTGCAAAAATCATCCGCCTTTCAAGAACGATCCACTTTACAGAAATTTGCTTTAGAGAAATCGTCTACCTTCCATAAACTACTCGCCTTACAGAGACCACTCGCCTTACAGAGATCACTCGCCTTACAGAGATCACTCGCCTTACAGAGACCACTCGCCTTACAGAGATCACTCGCCTTACAGAGATCACTCGCCTTACAGAGATCACTCGCCTTACAGAGATCACTCGCCTTACAGAGACCATCCCCTATACAAAAATCGTCCACCTTTCAGAATTCATCTGCCATTAAAACATATAAAACGGCCTACAGTATCAACAGAATGCATAGTGACGAAATACGAAATACTCTCCTACTATTATGGACTTATTACAGTTTACAAAAGTAAACTGCATACTTAAACAAGCAAGCAGTGACTTCAGAAAACAATACTTCATTGTCAGAACAGTGATGAGGAGTGTTGAGGTAAATATTACAAGAATTGAAAAGAAAAAAAAAAAGCTTCAAACTCTCCTCAGTTAGAAGAGGGGTCCAAGAGCTAGAACTTATCCTTCCCCACGAAACCTCGGATAAGCAAATACGAATAGGTAGTTATTACACACGCAACTTCACGAACGCAAGCCATAAACACTGCGAAACCTATCCGAGAAGGAAGTGTCGCCCCTGGATCATTATAACACGGGTCATAAACGAATAATGAAATCGTATATGACTAACACTGCCATATAAAACAACGTAAACCTTTATGTTATGGGAGCCAGGACTCCAAACACAGGCTAATTCACATTCCCAAATGTTGATATTGTATTTTGTTGTAGTTTTATCTTCAGTAGATGTTATAATGATATATATATATATATATATATATATATATATATATATATATATATATATATATATATATATATATATATGTATGTATGTATGTATCAGAAACCTGTAACTGTTTTGCATGATGGTAGGATTGCTGGTTTCTTTTTCTGTCTCATAAAAACGCTAGATAACAGGGATATCTTGCTACTCCAACTTACACTTTGGTCACACTTCACAGACACGCACATGCATACATATATATACATACATCTAGGTTTTTCTCCTTTTTCTAAATAGTTCTTGTTCTTCTTTATTTCTTCTATTGTCCATGGGAAAGTGGAAAAGAATCTTTCCTCCGTAAGCCATGCGTGTCGTATGAGGCGACTAAAATGCCGGGAGCAATGGGCTAGTAACCCCTTCTTCTGTAGACATTTACTAAAAAAGAGAAGAAGAAAAACTTTATAAAACTGGGATGCTTAAATGTGCGTGGATGTAGTGCGGATGACAAGAAACAGATGATTGCTGATGTTTTGAATGAAAAGAAGTTGGATGTCCTGGCCCTAAGCGAAACAAAGCTGAAGGGGGTAGGGGAGTTTCAGTGGGGGGAAATAAATGGGATTAAATCTGGAGTATCTGAGAGAGTTAGAGCAAAGGAAGGGGTAGCAGTAATGTTAAATGATCAGTTATGGAAGGAGAAAAGAGAATATGAATGTGTAAATTCAAGAATTATGTGGATTAAAGTAAAGGTTGGATGCGAAAAGTGGGTCATAATAAGCGTGTATGCACCTGGAGAAGAGAGGAATGTAGAGGAGAGAGAGAGATTTTGGGAGATGTTAAGTGAATGTATAGGAGCCTTTGAACCAAGTGAGAGAGTAATTGTGGTAGGGGACCTGAATGCTAAAGTAGGAGAAACTTTTAGAAAGGGTGTGGTAGGTAAGTTTGGGGTGCCAGGTGTAAATGATAATGGGAGCCCTTTGATTGAACTTTGTATAGAAAGGGGTTTAGTTATAGGTAATACATATTTTAAGAAAAAGAGGATAAATAAGTATACAAGATATGATGTAGGGCGAAATGACAGTAGTTTGTTGGATTATGTATTGGTAGATAAAAGACTGTTGAGTAGACTTCAGGATGTACATGTTTATAGAGGGGCCACAGATATATCAGATCACTTTCTAGTTGTAGCTACACTGAGAGTAAAAGGTAGATGGGATACAAGGAGAATAGAAGCATCAGGGAAGAGAGAGGTGAAGGTTTATAAACTAAAAGAGGAGGCAGTTAGGGAAAGATATAAACAGCTATTGGAGGATAGATGGGCTAATGAGAGCATAGGCAATGGGGTCGAAGAGGTATGGGGTAGGTTTAAAAATGTAGTGTTAGAGTGTTCAGCAGAAGTTTGTGGTTACAGGAAAGTGGGTGCGGGAGCGAAGAGGAGCGATTGGTGGAATGATGATGTAAAGAGAGTAGTAAGGGAGAAAAAGTTAGCATATGAGAAGTTTTTACAAAGTAAAAGTGATGCAAGGAGGGAAGAGTATATGGAGAAAAAGAGAGAGGTTAAGAGAGTGGTGAAGCAATGTAAAAAGAGAGCAAATGAGAGAATGGGTGAGATGTTATCAACAAATTTTGTTGAAAATAAGAAAAAGTTTTGGAGTGAGATTAACAAGTTAAGAAAGCCTAGAGAACAAATGGATTTGTAAGTTAAAAATAGGAGAGGAGAGTTATTAAATGGAGAGTTAGAGGTATTGGGAAGATGGAGGGAATATTTTGAGGAATTGTTAAATGTTGATGAAGATAGGGAAGCTGTGATTTCGTGTATAGGACAAGGAGGAATAACATCTTGTAGGAGTGAGGAAGAGCCAGTTGTGAGTGTGGGGGAAGTTCGTGAGGCAGTAGGTAAAATGAAAGGGGGTAAGGCAGCCGGGATTGATGGGATAAAGATAGAAATGTTAAAAGCAGGTGGGGATATAGTTTTGGAGTGGTTGGTGTAATTATTTAATAAATGTATGGAAGAGGGTAAGGTACCTAGGGATTGGCAGAGAGCATGCATAGTTCCTTTGTATAAAGGCAAAGGGGATAAAAGAGAGTGTAAAAATTATAGGGGGATAAGTCTGCTGAGTATACCTGGTAAAGTGTATGGTAGAGTTATTATTGAAAGAATTAAGAGTAAGACGGAGAATAGGATAGCAGATGAACAAGGAGGCTTTAGGAAAGGTAGGGGGTGTGTGGACCAGGTGTTTACAGTGAAACATATAAGTGAACAGTATTTAGATAAGGCTAAAGAGGTCTTTGTGGCATTTATGGATTTGGAAAAGGCGTATGACAGGGTGGATAGGGGGGCAATGTGGCAGATGTTGCAAGTGTATGGTGTAGGAGGTGGGTTACTGAAAGCAGTGAAGAGTTTTTACGAGGATAGTGAGGCTCAAGTTAGAGTATGTAGGAAAGAGGGAAATTATTTCCCAGTAAAAGTAGGCCTTAGACAAGGATGTGTGATGTCACCGTGATTGTTTAATATATTTATAGATGGGGTTGTAAGAGAAGTAAATGTGAGGGTCTTGGCAAGAGGCGTGGAGTTAAAAGATAAAGAATCACACACAAAGTGGGAGTTGTCACAGCTGCTCTTTGCTCATGACACTGTGCTCTTGGGAGATTCTGAAGAGAAGTTGAAGAGATTGGTGGATGAATTTGGTAGGGTGTGCAAAAGAAGAAAATTAAAGGTGAATACAGGAAAGAGTAAGGTTATGAGGATAACAAAAAGATTAGGTGATGAAAGATTGAATATCAGATTGGAGGGAGAGAGTATGGAGGAGGTAAATGTATTCAGATATTTGGGAGTGGACGTGTCAGCGGATGGGTCTATGAAAGATGAGGTGAATCATAGAATTGATGAGGGGAAAAGAGTGAGTGGTGCACTTAGGAGTCTGTGGAGACAAAGAACTTTGTCCTTGGAGGCAAAGAGGGGAATGTATGAGAGTTTAGTTTTACCAACGCTCTTATATGGGTGTGAAGCATGGGTGATGAATGTTGCAGCGAGGAGAAGGCTGGAGGCAGTGGAGATGTCATGTCTGAGGGAAATGTGTGGTGTGAATATAATGCAGAGAATTCGTAGTTTGGAAGTTAGGAGGAGGTGCGGGATTACCAAAACTGTTGTCCAGAGGGCTGAGGAAGGGTTGTTGAGGTGGTTCGGACATGTAGAGAGAATGGAGCGAAACAGAATGACTTCAAGAGTGTATCAGTCTGTAGTGGAAGGAAGGCGGGGTAGGGGTCGGCCTAGGAAAGGTTGGAGAGAGGGGGTAAAGGAGGTTTTGTGTGCGAGGGGCTTGGACTTCCAGCAGGCATGCGTGAGCGTGTTTGATAGGAGTGAATGGAGACAAATGGTTTTTAATACTTGACGTGCTGTTGGAGTGTGAGCAAAGTAACATTTATGAAGGGGTTCAGGGAAACCGGCAGGCCGGACTTGAGTCCTGGAGATGGGAAGTACAGTGCCTGCACTCTGAAGGAGGGGGGTTAATGTTGCAGTTTAAAAACTGTAGTGTAAAGCACCCTTTTGGCAAGACAGTGATGGAGTGAATGATGGTGAAAGTTTTCCTTTTTCGGGCCACCCTGCCTTGGTGGGAATCGGCCAGTGTGATAATAAAAAAATATATATATATATATATATATATATATATATATATATATATATATATATATATATATATATATATATATATAATTATTAAATAAGTAGAAATAGTAATAGTGCCAGTGATAATAGCATTAGCAGCAGCAGCTGCTGCTACTGTTGCTGTTTTTAATGATAAACAAAATCGAGAAACTGTGAAGATAAGCAAGACATGTGTGAAACATTTGGGTATTTTTATTTTGAAGACGTTTCGCCCACCAGTGGCTTTATGAATCCAGTACAAAGAATAGTAAATACTGAAGAGGAAGTGCCCACCTTAAATTATCTCTTCACGCCTACCACCGTCTCTTGTACCTTATTTGTGTATTGTTCCAGTCACGGTATTGTGCCTTTTCTTGTTATTCTTGTACCTTTTCTCAATACCGGATTAATAAAGGCGCTGGTTGGTGAAAGTCTCCACATTAATGATAAGTGTTGCACTTAGAGAAGCGGGTATCTCCATCCTCTTAAACATGCTCCCAAGAGGTTCACAAAGGAACAAAGAGGAGCATTGCAGAATGCACTTTTGCATTTACATAAACGATGAACAGTCTTACTGTAAAGGATGAAGTTAGCTTTGCAGTCACTATCACTTTATTATCGGAAGCTTCTGATATGCTCATATCATCCCATCAGGCACCGATTATCGGAAGCTTCTGAGATGCTCATACCATCCCATCAGGCACCGATTATCTGAAGCTTCTGAGATACTCATACCATCCCATCAGGCACCGATTATCGGAAGCTTCTGAGATGCTCATACCATCCCATCAGGCACCGATTATCGGAAGCTTCTGAGATGCTCATACGATATCAGGCACCGACAATCATTCCACTGTCAAAGCACTCGATCGTATTTCTCCCCTATTCTGATATTCGATCTGAACAGCTGAACCTCTTGCCCATGTCGGCATGTTTTTAGGCACTGAGGTACTGCCACTGGTTGTGTATATCTACCTGTAGGTCTATTACATTTTTTATTTTTAGATTTTAGTTCCCAAGACTTTTTTTTTGTGTGTATTTGTATGCTCTTGCGCAACCATTTGAAGGTTGAATATAGGAAGCACCATAAACTAGCAGCTTCGCCGGCAACAGCTAATCGAAATTTAATCTTCTGGCACAACATACCCTCCTTTTCCTACGTTAATTTTCTTACAACGTACCCAACTTTAGTGTATTAACGCTTAGTGTAAACTTACAGACGCTGTTTTCTCTTCTATAGGTTAAGTAAACCTATGTAAACTGAATCGATGTGCTTGCGAGGTATATCACGGGTTTACCGCACGTCGCTGGGTGTAAAACCTAAGGTGAGGGAAATTCCTAAGATTCAATAAAAATAAACTACAGAATGACAGATTAATATTAATATTGGACTAGAATAATATCGTGTAAGACAGAAGTAATAATTTAAGCAACTAGAAAGGATAACAATTATAAGGAGTTAAATAAAGAAAAGTATAAATTATAACCGTGGAAAAGACTTGTTCCACAAAACAGTCTAAAACAGAAGAAAACTGAAGAAACAGTTGAATGAACGGGTAAATACTGAAGTCATGTTAGAAGTGTGACAAAACAAGTGTGAAAGCTAACAAAACATGTGGAGTTAACTTAATATCCACTAGGATTAAAAATACGAACAGAGAATATGAAAAAAAATGTAAAGATGAGAGCGGATAATATATTCTGGTCTTCCCCACTCTCACCTGCCCACAGCTGCCGCCACCATAATAATCCCCCACTACCACTTTTTCTTCTTTCAATTTATCTCTTCCTCCCTTGTCTTCAGCCCTCTTCTCCCCTATTTTTCTTTGCCCATTGCCCCCATCTTTCTGTTTCCCCTTTGCTCTCCTCCCTCAACTTTCTTTCTCTCTTTGCATCATATTCTTCTCTCCTCTCCGCTACCCTCTCTTTCCCTCTCTTTCCCTCACTAGGAGACGGGCATCCCGTCTGCCAGTGACAATACTTTCGTCTGCTGTTTCTCATCTGACTCCAGTATATAAGCGCCAGTCTTCCTGCCTTTGCTTCAGATTCTTTAAGGCTACGGTGCTCATCATCTGCTTCTAGGATGAGGGACTGATTACCTCATCTTCCACTGTCTTCTGTATATATTTCAACAGTCTTCAGATTATGTCCATGTATTGTAATGATAAAGTCGCTGTATGGCGAAATGTCTATAAAGTAATGATACCCAAATGTTTCACATATGTCTAATTCTTCTCGTTCCCTCCTTCCCTCCCTCCTATACTACTTCACCCAATTCTCGCCACCATTCCTTAGTATTCTTCCTACTCATCTCCTTCGTTCTTCTTTACTCTTCCTTCTCTTTCCTATGACAGAATCAACACACTGCTGTCGTACAGAAACATCGCTGGATTTATAATTAAACCAGTGAATTTAACAATGAAGAGAGATGTTGCAGATGTCTGAGAGATGAGCTTAACATCAGTGGTAACATGGATCATATAAACAGAATGTTTCGAAAAGTATAGAAAGAACATGGCTCTGCTAATCAGAGAGAGTTAGAGGTTAAAAAAATGGAAACTCAGATTGAAAAGACATAGCTAATTATACATCAGAAACTGAAGAAAAAAAAATTGACCACCAAATTGCGTGAATTGCTTTTATACAATTGGCATCCAACAGAATAAATAGAATAGAATAATAAAGCAATAAAAACGATCACAAACAGAACAACTATGGGAGCAAGGACACTACCAAAGCTCCAGGATGTTAGTGACTTCAGTCATCGTTAGATGGAAAAACTGACACCTTTTCTTTTGAGGCCCAGAAACCTTGAGAACAAAGTTCTAAGAGTCAGCATTGAGGTATTCTGAGTAAATATGTCAGTAGACTCGCTAGAACAACTCTCTAGAACAACTCGCTAGAACAACTTGGGAAATGAATGAGCAAGATTCTTCATAATAGTCTTCCTTATTTTGTTTTTATTCTCCTTATAATTATTAAAATGAAGCACTAAACTCGTGTGTCACTCAGCTAACTTTGAAATAAGTCTCTATAGAAAGGTACATGACCTTTAAGGTTAGCTCGAGGACAGAAGCGTCGTAAGAGGGGGGCCGCCCCGGGTGACACCATTTAGGGGGGTGACACCATAGAGCCTCTGAAGAAGGTGACACTAATGTACAGAAGAGTGCTGCAGTCATTCGTTTCTATATAGCCTATATGATTACAGAGTACAAATAGGCCTATATATGGAAAATCATTGATTTTGATGATGCGATAGATGATTTTGCAGGACTGAAGGCAAGGAAATGTAAAATCAGATTCACTGAGATGTTACCTGTACTCAAAGTCAAATTGGAACTTGTGTTTGTCTGATATTGCAATGTTTTTTTTTTTGCATTGTTGAATGAACAGAATGTGTAGAATGTGTTGCTGTACTTAAAGTGGTATTTGAGTTTATGTTTCCTCAATATTACTACGATTATTTAATCATTAATAAAGCTGAGAAGTATTCTCCTGTTCAGTTTATGGCTCTTAAACGTTCTCATTGTTAAACATTAATCATTGGTTATGCAGTAGTGACCTAACTGGAGTTAACTCCCCCCCCCCCATCCCCTGGATTTCATGGGGGTGACACCAAAGATTCCGCCCCGGGTGACACCAACCCTAGCGACGCCACTGCTTGAGGGCATTCTAAAGGACTGGATAAAACTTAAGAAACTAAAGTATAGGGAAGCGTAACTACTGGCAAAGAGAAACTAGGGGAACAAAGAAACGGAAAGGACCTGGGAAGGCTCACCTCACTAACCTTCTCCATCCCTCCAAATCTTGGAGGGCGGAATATAGGTCAGCTAAGAGGCAACATTTTAAAAGAATGGGGAGGAGAAAAGAGGAAGAAAAGAACCAACAAGATCCCTTTGTACCATCTCCCACTCATCCTTACATTCAAACCTCCCAGTTACTTATCACAGAAATAAACCACATCCAAATAAACACTAATCCAACTCCATCGACTAACCCCATTATCAATAATTCGATGTCTACAATCAACCTTCCTTGTATAAAATTCCACCACGACACACAAGAAGCCACGAAGAAGAGAAGTTATTTGCACACACAATCTCAGACCAGAGGACTCGAAATTGTGCACTAGCTGATATATACTGAGAAGGCAAGGAGATAGTAAAGATGGTGAATGACTCTGAGACTCCAAAAGTAGAAAGAGCAATCTTGGGAAAGCAAGATGAGAACGCGAGACATAGAGCTACCATAATGATGGGCCTAAATGAAGAAAGATAAAATGAGAAAAAAGTGCAAAGGAATAACAGAAAAATATGAAGAACTGAAAAAACTGAGAATCAAAAGAGAAAAATGAAATCTGAGATTTTTTATGGGTAGGAGCATATGCAAAGAGAAGGACAAGACCATTACGAATTGTGTTTACGATGTCATAAACGAGAAACCTGGTACTGAGAAGGAAATCAAATCTGAAGAGACCTCGAGACTTCAACATCAATAAAGATTGGACGGAAGAGCAGCAAAGGGCAGAGATGCAGAAATGGGAAAGAAGGCAACGGTGGAATGGAGCAAGGAGTAGAACACGTCTTGCCAAAGGGATGCAACAACAGGGAGAAAGAGTACAGGAAATACCCAGCACTCCATAGAATTGAAGGAAGTAAATAGCAAGTACAGAAAACAAAAGATCGAATAATCAGAGTATGGTACTCAAAAATGGAGTAACCAACTTTTGAGAAACCATGAGAAAAAAGATGGGGAAGAAAGCCCTGAAATAGTAGCTATAACAAAGTGATAACAAACGCAGTATTCTCAGTGTTACCAAATTATAAGAAGGGAAAGGGTACAGTAGGGCCCCACTTACACGGCAGGTTAGGTTCCAGGCTACCTCCGGAAAGTGGACATCGCCGGAAAGCAGGACGCCATTTTTTCACTTATAATGCATATAAATGCGAGATAACAAATTTACACTAACATATATTAAGTTAGCAATAGAACTAGGCATTAAAAACAATAAAAAGTAAAATACACAGAGTACGCTCATTACTTACCTTATAATATTTGTATTCTTAATGTAGGGTGAGAGGTGAGTTGCATTTATTGTAAGAAGTCAGGTGTGGAAGGTATGGTAGCCAGCCAGACCACTCCACCCACACGTAATATACTACGACATTTAAAGCGCTCCAGAACGATAAAATGCATATACAATACACTCATTACTTACCTTAAAATATTTGTAGTCTTAATGTAGGGTGAGAGTTGAGCAAACGAGATAAAACGAATAAACGAGAGAAAACGAGTAAATGGGAGAGGAGAGAGACACGACGCGTCTGATTTTGGTTCATACACGTTCATCTACATGTAACATCTCATATTCATGTTATTCTACTGTGGGGTGGATTTATCATATATGTTATGTAGTGTGTTATATAATTTTGAAAAAATGTAGATGGATTAATGAAAATGTTTATATTACCGTAACATACGACATTTAATGCGCCTCAGAGTGATTATTATTGCGTATTATCATTATTAATATGGCGTCCACAAGACTAATAAGACAGTGATCGTAATGTGCTGGGGTGTGTAAGTTTATTTATGTACAGTTACACGTAAGTATAATTATCGGAGTATATATAAAACATGAAAACACTTTAAAACACTTGAAATTTTGGAAATTTTCCAGACATAATGGAGAGACGCGATGCTCACGGAGAATGTAAACAAAACTTGCATTTGTGGTCACAGAGGTGCCTGTGCTAACCTTTCTATGGTGTAGAAATATACCTAGTTGGATGAATCTTATTGTGGCTAGCTGATCTAGTGGCTAACGCGACGGGCTGGAGTTTTGAGACTCTATGACCGCGGGTTCAATCCCGGCCGGGGGTATGGTTAATGTAAACAAACCTGGTTTAGCACGGGGTTCGTATTAGAAAGCCATGTGGGGGAGCCGTATAGCTAGTTTTGGTCATAATTTAAAATGTCCGTATTAGTGGAATGCCGCCCTAATGAGGAGTATACACCAACATGATAGTTTAGAAAGACACTTAAGCAAACACTAGAACATATATATTAAAAAACATTTCGGTCCTGGGACCTTGATTACTTTTAGTGTTTTTCTTTACCAATTTCTCGGTACCTGCTACCAAGGTTTATACCATATCAAGATGGTGTCGTGCAGTAGAACGCAGATCTCAGTGAACGGTTGATGAAACAGCCAAACCAGCTGGCTGAGATCTGAGATACAAGGAGTAGCAGCAGCCAGAGGAGAAGCACCTCTCCCAGAATGGCTATCATTCATACGTTGGGTTGATTTCCACCATAACAGGCTGTGAGGATGAATAGTTCACAGATTTGCTTTGCCAAAGTCACAACTGCCCATCAAATCCCCGAGGTTTTGCTGGCTTACTCAAAACACTCGGGTTGGAGAAGGAAAACAGTGATTATTGTCTTGAGAAATGGGTCACGCAATAAGCAGAAGACTTAAAAAATGGGTGTCGGAAAATAAGGTATAACTTTACATAAAAAAAAATCGAGGTTTCACAAAATCAAGTAACAACAGCAAGAAAAATAGGCAGTGGCAAGAATGCCCACGATCGTCAGAAAGCCGAGATTTGTAGATAATCAAATCACCTACTACCCCAGAGTATAGTGTCATGTGAAGCTGGTAGGTGGCACTGGAGTCTGTATTTCTCTAAAGCAAGTGCTTCAGTACTCAAGCGACTCAAACCACATTCACATTAACATGCACACAAAATTACGTACATACAAGTGAACATTTGTATCACTCCCACTAGAGATTAGTCCTGAATTTAAAGAAAAATAAGCAGGACTAAAAGGCAGAGTGCTCCATTGGTTTAAGGAATACTTAAATGACAGAAGACAGAGTAATAATAAGGGAGGCTACATCCAAAAGGGAGAGAGTAACAAGTGGGTTTCTGCAAGCATCAGTGATAGGACCACTACTTCTAATATATATATAAATGAATTACCAGAGGGTATTAACTCCTATGTGTCACTGTTTGTTGATGTCAGATTAATGTGAAGAATAAGAACAAGAGAGGACATTGTTGAACTTCAGAAAGACCTCAGTAGACTGCTGAAAGACGTCAGTAAATTGCAGGTGTGATCAGACAAGTGACTTTTCGACTTCAACTCATGTGTCATGCGTTTTGGAGAAGGAGAGGGCAAACCGAACACAGTACCGCATGGACAGAAAGAAGCTGCAAATATCAAAGTGAAAATGACCAGGGGTGTCAATCTAACACCTAGCAAATATCCAGAATTGTACATAACCCGAATAACGGCAGCAGCATATGCAAGATTAGCAAAACCTCAGAATAGCATTCAGCAACATATACAAAAAAATCTTTCATAACCTGATATACTATATATATCAGGCGAGTTATTGAGTACGCGGCCGTAGTATGGAGCTCACACCAGGTGAATCCAGTAAATAAACTAGGTAAGGTCCATGAAGTGTACAACCCGGCTAGTACCAAGACTGAGAAGATTGTACTATGAGGAGAGGCTGTAGGACTTGAGCCTGACGACCTAAAAGGAGAGAATAACAAGGCAAAACATGATTATAATGTACAAAATCTTAAGAGGAACTGATTGGGCTAACAAGGACAGACTTTTTGAATTAAGAAGACCAGGATCAAAGGTACACACATGGAGGCTGAAAACACACATGACCTACAGGGATATAAGAAATTATTTTTTTTTTAGTCTCATAGTTGGAAAATAGAATTATTTGAATGACTTGGCAGTGGCGGAGGAAAAATCAATGCACAGCTTCAAAGAAGTATATAGGAAGACAAAAGGAGCCAAAAGCTATTGGTTTAGTAGGCATAGCCAGGAGCTAAGTCTCGGCCCCCGCAAACGCAAACCGGTGAGTAAAAATTGATGACAGAATACACACTCCCCCCTCCCCCCCCAGACACACATACACAGAACTACCTCCCACCTCACCACAAACCAACTATGAACAATAAACTACAATCAACACAACATAAAATGCCACCTGCCACCATAACCCAGCAGCCCTCTCTTCAATATGCAAACTCACTCCATCACACAAAATAACATAACAAAAAACTCTCACCACTCCACACGCCTCACCAGAACCAACCAAAAGGATTGCACACCCTCCTCACTCATACTGAGGTGGTAAGAAACTTTAGGAAAACAGAAAACTCGATGAACCGAACGGAGTGGAATACCTTTATAGATAAATTGTACGGAAATTGATGAACTCACAAGCAGAGATGAAGGAATTGAAGGAAAGTCCTCAGTGCAGTTACAGTGAAAAAGCAATCAGGAATGATAACAGAGGCGTTTTCCTAGGTACATAGTGCATGGAAAGGAAATAAATGAGGATCAGGAAGCACTGTAGGGATGAAGAACTGAGAATCATAAACGATGGATGCCTTTATTTAGTTCTGCAAAATTAATCAAGCTAGTAATCAAAGACATTTACAATGCTTACCTAACAACAGGAAATCTTTGATTCGGTTACTGTTTACAAAAAACAGTAGTAGATAAAATTTAAAAGAGCGGTTCATGTAGCAAATAGGAGAGATATAAGACTTTTGATAATAGACAAGATTTCACGGACATGGATGACAAATTTCATATAATACTGATTTTTTATTTTTTGGCCATACCTACCAAGGATGATGGACCGATCACATCAAAACTACTACAACTATTACTGTCTCCAGTGTTATATTCGCCTGCATTAGACTGAAGAAGCCCGTTTTACAGGCGAAACGTTTCGGCAGTAAAAATACTCAAGTAATGATTATATGCCTAACTCAACATTTCATTCATTTCGTAAGATGCTGTTAAAGACTGAGGCCTTTCAAAATAGTTTTACTGAATCAAGGAGAAGCGCTAAACCCTTTTATTTTGTCTGGGGAACGAGATATATTTAAATTCGATACAGTTCCAATTTATGCAAAAATAATTCTGCATTATATCGAGATTAAAACTGGCAAAATGGCACCAACATTCTTCACTAACAATACTATAGTCTTCTTCAATACGATACATGCTTCTTGAAATTATGCCGCCAATCAGAAGAGGCTATCTAAAGTTATCGAATGAAACCCTTTATCAGGAATTCAAATTCAAATTCAAAGTTTATTCTCTATAAAGATTACAATGTTGAATTTACAGAATTTGGTTGTTGTGTGGTTTACATGTAGTTAAATAATGATTACAGAGTGTACCACTAGAACGCCTAGCATGGCTAGGCATTCCGGGCAGACTTAGTTTAATTTTTTATTTTAAAATATTACAAATTATGAGGTAAGTTGGTATTATGGCTAAGTGACTAAATACTAGTTTGTGAGTTTAGCAATGTGAATGCTTTTGTTTTGGCACAGTACATAGTTTCAGTATTGAAGTATCATAGGATTCATTATTTTAAGATTGAGATTAATATTTCTGTTTATGGTCAAATGGGTGAGTGAGTGTACGTGTGAACCACCAGGTGGTATTCGTGTAGTTAGTTGATGGGGTTTATCAGGGAGATAAGATGTTTTCTAATGGTAGTTTTGAAGGTGATGAATGTGTCTGCAGTTCTAGAGTTCTCAGGTAGGGTGTTCCAGATTTTAGGGCCTTTGACATACATTGAATTATTGTAAAGGTTTAGTCGGACATGGGGAATGTCGTAGAGATGTTTGTGTCTGGTGTTATGCCTGTGGGTTCTCTCACAACTATCAAGAAAGCATTTTAGGTCAAGGTTGATATTGGAGTTTAAGGTCCTGTAGATGTAGATTGCACAGTAGTAAGTGTGGATGTACTGAACAGGGAGTAAGTTTAGATCTAGGAAGAGTGGGGGGGGGGGTGTTGCCAGGGATGGGATTTAGTGATTATTCTTACTGCAGCTTTTTGTTGGATTATTATTGGCTTTAGGTGTGTTGCTGCAGTTGATCCCCAAGCACAAATAGCTTAGGTGAGGTATGGATATATAAGTGAATGGTATAGTGTGATAAGGGCAGTTTGCGGCACGTAGTATCGTATCTTGGAGAGGATCCCAACCGTTTTGGATACTTTTTTGGTTATGTGCTGGATATGGGTGCTGAAATTCAGGTTGTTGTCAAGGTATAGGCCTGGGAATTTGCCCTCATTATGTCTGGTAATTAGAGTGTTGTCGATCTTAATGTTAATTTGTGCATCTCCTGCTCTGCTACCAAACATAATATAGCAGGTTTTGTCAGTGTTAAGCGTAAGTTTATTGGCTGTCATCCAAGTCGATATTTTGATCAGCTCCTCGTTAACAATGGTGTTGAGGGTGGCAAGATTAGGGTGAGAGATGACATAAGTCGTGTCGTCAGCAAAGAGAATGGGTTTCAGGTGTTGGGATACGTTTGGAAGATCATTGATGTATATGAGGAAGAGCAGGGGACCAAGGACACTTCCCTGCGGAACTCCAGTATCAAGTGGCCGTGTTGTTGATGCTGTGTCTTTAATGGTGACATACTGATACCTATTAGTAAGGTAAGATTTGAAATAAGCAAGCGCATGGCCTCTTATACCGTAATGGTCAAGTTTGTGGAGTAGGATGTCGTGGTCTACTGTGTCAAAAGCTTTTCTTAGGTCAATAAAAAATCCTAGTGGATATTCCTTATTTTCCAATGCTGTGTAAAGCAGATCTAGCATTTTTATGATTGCATCATTAGTGCTTTTATTTTTCCTGAATCCAAATTGGCAGGGGTTGAGTATGTTTTGTGTTGTTATAAATGAATATAGTCTCCTGTGCACGAGTTTCTCAAAGATTTTGGATAGCAATGGTAAGTTTGATATTGGCCTATAGTTGTTTAAGTCTGTAGGGTCACCACCTTTATGTATTGGTGTAACCCTTGCCATCATGAGTAGTTTCGGGAAGGTGCTAGTTTCTAGTGACTTGTTAAAAAGTAATGAAATAGCATGCGAAAGGATATGGGCCGCTCGCTTGTACAGTAATGGTGGGACATTAGACAGATTCCCTGAGTTGTTTTTAAGTGACTTTATAATCTCGGTGACTTCCGAGGGCTCAGTTGGTGCAAGATAGAAGGAATTTGGGAAATTCCCATCTAGGTAGTCCCCGGCATGGGCATTGGTATGTGGGATTTTATTGGCGAGATTAGATCCTATGGTTGAGAAGAAGTCGTTTATCTTGTTAGCTGTGTCAGTGGGATGTAGTGGTGTTTCATTAGGTTAAGTTAGGACAATATTCTTGTTTTTTTTCAGTTTGTGGGTCCCTAGAATCTGAGTGTTTTCCAGGTCTTTTTTATATCTCCTCTAGTGTCTGTGAATCTACTGGAGTAGTATAGTTGTTTGGCTTTCTTTATTACTTTGGTGAGAACTGATGAATAGTGTTTAAGAATATCTTTGTGTATTAAGCCCTGTCTATATTGCTTTTCATATTGGTGTTTCTTGTCAATGGATTTCAGAATGGTACTGGTTAGCCATGGGCAACCAAGCGAATGGTCATTATACAACTGAACAAAGGACCCCTGAACTTGTCACTTATTCCACAACTCTTTCTCCCTTGTATTTCACTGGGGTTGAAAATCTGAAATGTTCTATGTAACTATGAACTTTTTACATGAACAACTAAATTCCACTTATCTCCATACAAACTTTCTGTAATGCTGAAATTATTATTATTATTCTATTATAGATAAGGCATTCGAAAGTTAACAAAAGCCTCGATGGAAATTAGTTAGTTAGTTAAAGATTAGCCGGTATTCTCCCGGCCCGGGCCTTGTCCAAGTGGTGGCCCGGCCTTGGCTCCCTCTTTAGGGAGTGTCTGAGACCTAAGTCTCCCATGGGAGGAGGCACAAGTACCTCCTCATCTTTGGGACCAACTGTCCCCAGGCCTAGCCACAAGCTAGGCCTCTCTGGTCTGCCATCCCCGCCCCAAGGGGGCAAATGGGAATGACAGTCTTATGAGCTAAAGGCTCGGGCTCAGGCACCTACCCTACCCTAGAAGTGTTAGGCATGGTGTCGATCCTCGATGGAAAACAACAATTCTGTTCCTATCAATATGTCGTCGACTCGAACATAAAATCGTACGAAAATATAGTGTTTAAAGGCTCCCTAAACTTGTGGAATTTAGAAAATGCTGGAATTAACGTGATTTTTTAAGTTCTTATTTTTCTTTTTCGCAGCCTAAATTTTAAACAAAAATACTCCCAAATTAAACTAGTGCTCAGTATTTAAAATGAAGCTCACCAATTTATAAAATTGGTTTCTATATAAAATAAACCAATTTTATAAGTTAAGTTTTATTACATAATTAATAAATCTGTTGAATATTTACACAACTTGAAGTGAAATTCACGTATTCAGTTAATGAAGCCTATTAGAAAAGGCTTCCTCTGCTCACTGAAGTGAATCCAAAAATTCCAGGTTATTTTAACATTTGAGAATTAGATACCTTTGCAAAATTTGGGAATCTATTGTGGACTGAACACATCGACTCCAGGCTGAGGGACTGATTATCTCAAACTGTTTCTCATGTTCAACCATTTATCTCAGTACCGGACTGAGGAAGCCACTCGTTGGCGAAACGTTTCCACAAAGATTTCCATATGTTGCAAAAGTGACTTAATTCTTCAACTGTGTTTTCTAGTCATTTACATTATATTTAAACTCTGTCAGTAAAACTTTAGCTTTCTTTCCTACTCAGTTTAAACTTAGTGTGTCATGACTCAAGAAATCGTAATAACACGATTACAAACACCACGGGAGGGGACTGGAGCTATAGTTCGTCACGGCCACCCTGGCGGATGATTCATCTGTAAAAACTTGCATTTGTGGTCCTAATGGTGGCCCATGTTAACTTCCCTATGGCGTATAGAAATATTCCTAATTGGATGAATCTTAGCCACTGGCCCAGTGGTTAACGCACTGGCCTGGAGTTTTTCGACTCACTCGCAATGGGTTCAAATCTCACCCGTACCATTGTTCACATTATCATCTTCCTCATCGCATGCATCAGCATTATGAGGTGGCAAGCGATCAGAAGAGGCACATTTTAATTACCGAGTGGAAATCAATGTCACTGTTTAAAAAATGTTTGTAAATTGGGACTTGATGCCATCAGGTAAGGAGGACAATCTTGTGTTCTGGGAAACGCATCCTTGTTAAAAATTTGAAGCAGTTCGGAAGAGGCTTTCTCCGGTTATCTCATGATCTTCAATTTTGTTTTAATGTATTGATAAATTTGTGTAGGCACAGACTCAAATTAATGCTTACTGTCCTGTCTGTAAAATACATCAGTAAATTAAGTATTTATGCTTTTCAAACATATCTAGATTTAACCTTTTCTTTCCCACACTTCCTCCTCCTCCTCCTTCCCCTCCTCCTGCTGCTATCCAATCTCTCCCTTCCTATCTCCAGCTTTCATATCGTCCTCCACCACCCACCTGCTCCCATCTCTTGCCAGTCCCCTTCCCCTCTAGCCCACCATCTCCCACCCTTACCCCCTGGAGCCCTCCTCTCCCCCCCCTCCCTCACTAACCCACCTGCTCATAACATTTTCCCTCTAGTTCCAACCCTTCCTCCCCCAGTCACCCAGGACCCACCCTCCCTTCCTCCCTCCTACAGTCCACCTTCTGCCCTTCAATCATCCCCCTTCCACCCATCCTTTCCCCTTTCCTTCTTCATTTTAACATAATAATAATAATAATAATAATAATAATAATAATAATATTTATTTCTATAAGTACATGATTCAACTTATACAGACCATAGCTAACATCAGTGACATACTATATAGAAAGCCCCTTCTTATGCAGAGCATTTCGGGTAAATTTTGGTCAATATTGTTCCCAGGATGCTACCCACACCAGTCGTGGAATATCCAGTTACCTAATTTTTCTGCTAGGTGAACAAGGACAGCAGGCGCCTTGAGGAAGCACGTCCTAATATCTCCACCCGTACCGGGGATCGAACCACGGCCCTCAGTGTGTGAGCTAAGTGTGCTACAAACCGGGCTACACACACCTCCCTTCAGTCTCACCTGTCGCATTTCCCCTCATTCCACATTGCTATCCAATCCACCATTTTTACCCAATCTTCCTTTTATTTCCTAATCCAACTCCCTCTCACCCAGTCCTCTATGCCTATTCCAATCCCTCAAGTTTACTCTTTATTCCACTTGCCCCAGTCCTCCCTTCTCCAGTCCTCTTTTCTATAGCGACCTCCCCCAGTTTACCTCCCCAATTCCAATCCTTCTTTCCCAATCCACCACCCTGATCTCACTTCCTCCTTTGAATTCCTCTTCCCATTCCACTTCTATGTCTTCCCCTCACACTTCTCTTGCCTAAACTCTCGCTCATTTGTCCTCACCTGCTCTCCTATTGCCCCTCGTGTTCACCTTGCCCCTCTCTCCCTTCACCTTCCCTCCTTTTCCTCCCTCATCTTCGTTCACCTTCCCTCATATTCCTTTCTCTCCCCTAATGTTCTTTGCTATTCTCTCCCCTTCCTCCTTTTCGTACGCCTTCCTTTTCTTTCTCCTTCATAAGTTTCTCTCCCCTTTCTCCTTTTCTCTCCCCTTCCTCCTTTTCTATCTCTTTCCTTCTTTTTTTCTCTCCCTTTTTTTCCTTCCTTTCTCTCTTCTCTCGACCTTGTCCTTGTCTCGTACCAGGTCTCCCCTCGCCTCTACTGCAACACACGCACTCCTGCTTCCCCTCATTGTGTCAACACTCGCTGCAACACTCATGTTTCCCCTTGTGTCTACACTCGCTGCAACACACATGTTTCCCCTTGTGTCAACACTCGCTGCAACACTCATGTTTCCCCTTGTGTCTACACTCGCTGCAACACTCATATTTCCCCTTGTGTCAACACTCGCTGCAACACTCATGTTTCCCCTTATTCTGTCAACACTCTCTGCAACACTCGTTTCCCCTTATTGTGTCAACACTCGCTGCAACACTCATGTTTCCCCTTGTGTCAACACTCGCTGCAACACTCATGTTTCCCCTTATTGTGTCAACACTCGCTGCAACTCTCACTCATTCCGACTTACTCAATTTTTTAGACTCTGCTCAGCGTCAGATTCTTAACATTTCTAGAATCATTTGTTAGGTTAGCTTAGGTCAGGTCATGTTAGGTCAGATCATGTTAGGTCAGATCATGTTAGGTCAGGTCATGTTAGGTTAGATCATGTTAGGTCAGATCATGTTAGGTCAGATCATGTTAGGTCAGATCATAATAAAGTTGGTAGAATTACCGACAATATGTAAAGTAAAAGGACACAAGTGCAACTAATGTGACATTTATTGTGACAACGTTTCGCTCTCCAGGAGCTTTATCAAGCCATTACAAACAATACATGGACACAGAGGGTATATAAAGGCTCAGAGTGAGGTGCAATACTAGCGAGGTAACATTTCGATGTTCACTAGTGGTAGTTGTAGTAGTAGTGGTGGTAGTGACAAAAGTAATACAATATGATAGAGCAATTAATTCGTACAAGAGTAAAAGGATATAAAAGCTATTACTTGGGTAACATAAAAATAGACTGGAAAGAGGCAGCTTGTTTCAGTGTTCACTCTCTGTAATGTGCTATAACAGGAGAGACTATATAATGGCAGGATTTACTGTTTTCAGGAGGATTCTGGGGACCATCAGCCCCGCTCATCTTAAACACTCAGGCGACCTTGACGAGGAATGTACATATATTCACCAGACATTCACTGAGTTACATTTTCCTTCTTTTTTCATCAAAGACTGCAAGAAAAGAGCTCTTCAGATCATTAATTCTTCACGCATCAACACCACTCCCAAAGTTATAATTCTTCCCAACAGCCAGGTTGCACTGAACGTCTCAAAAGTACTTTCACAAGCTAACACCAGAGTCGCCATCGCTTCTAGCACTTCAATAAAGGATCTAACCAGGACACAATCCAAGCACCACGAACCAGTCAATGCAGGAGTTTACACTATACCCTGTGGAGGCTGTGACAAGATTTACGTAGGTGAAACAGCAAGAAACCTCGACACCCGCCTCAATGAACACATTTACGCATGTAGGAACGATAACTTGAACAACGCCTGTGTACAACACCGAAATTCCACCAATCATCTCATGAAATTCAGAGACGCCCAATTAGTGATCAAAGAAACTAATTTCCGCAGACGCAAGTGCCTCGAATCAGCAATGATCGCTGTTTCGAATACAATTAAACAAAACAACGGCAGCTTCACCATCTCCGAAGTCTTAGCAAGAATCCTCCTGAAAACAGTAAACCCTGCCATCACATAGTCTCTCCTGTTATAGCACATTACAGAGAGTGAACACTGAAACAAGCTGCCTCTTTCCAGTCTATATTTGTCCAACCTATTTTTATGTTACCCAAGTAATAGCTTTTGTATCCTTTTGCTCTTGTACGAATTAATTGCTCTATCATATTGTATTACTTTTGTCACTACCACCACTACTACTACTACTACCACTAGTGAACATCGAAATGTTACCTCACTAGTATTGCACCTCACTCTGAGCCTTTATATACCCTCTGTGTCCATGTATTGTTTGTAATGGCTTGATAAAGCTCCTGGAGAGCGAAACGTTGCCACAATGTCACATTAGTTGCACTTGTGTCCTTTTACTTTACAGGTTAGATCATGTTAGGTTAGATCTTGTTAGGGTAGATCATGTTAGGTTAGATCATGTTAGGGTAGATCATGTTAGGGTAGAACATGTTAGGGTAGATCATGTTAGGGTAGATCATGTTAGGGTAGATCATGTTAGGTTAGATCATGTTAGGTTAGATCATGTTAGGGTAGATCATGTTAGGGTAGATCATGTTAGGGTAGATCATGTTAGGGTAGATCATGTTAGGGTAGATCATGTTAGGGTAGATCATGTTAGGGTAGATCATGTTAGGGTAGATCATGTTAGGGTAGATCATGTTAGGGTAGATCATGTTAGGGTAGATCATGTTAGGGTAGATCATGTTAGGGTAGATCATGTTAGGGTAGATCATGTTAGGGTAGATCATGTTAGGGTAGATCATGTTAGGGTAGATCATGTTAGGGTAGATCATGTTAGGTTAGATCATGTTAGGGTAGATCATGTTAGGTTAGATCATGTTAGGTTAGATCATGTTAGGTTAGATCATGTTAGGTTAGATCATGTTAGGTTAGATCATGTTAGGTTAGATCATGTTAGGGTAGATCATGTTAGGGTAGATCATGTTAGGGTAGATCATGTTAGGGTAGATCATGTTAGGGTAGATCATGTTAGGGTAGATCATGTTAGGGTAGAACATGTTAGGGTAGATCATGTTAGGTTAGATCATGTTAGGTTAGATCATGTTAGGTTAGATCATGTTAGGGTAGATCATGTTAGGTTAGATCATGTTAGGGTAGATCATGTTAGGTTAGATCATGTTAGGGTAGATCATGTTAGGGTAGATCATGTTAGGTTAGATCATGTTAGGTTAGATCATGTTAGGGTAGATCATGTTAGGTTAGATCATGTTAGGGTAGATCATGTTAGGGTAGATCATGTTAGGTTAGATCATGTTAGGGTAGATCATGTTAGGGTAGATCATGTTAGGTTAGATCATGTTAGGGTAGATCATGTTAGGGTAGATCATGTTAGGTTAGATCATGTTAGGTTAGATCATGTTAGGTTAGATCATGTTAGGTTAGATCATGTTAGGTTAGATCATGTTAGGTTAGATCATGTTAGGTTAGATCATGTTAGGGTAGATCATATTTTACTGAGCTGAGGAGAGAATTAAATTCAATAATTCAGTAAGGTGCAGATATTCAATCATACACAATTAATTTAAAAAAAAAATAGTTTTCAATACGTCAGGCAACGAGCTGACCTTGATGAAACAGGCAGTAGTGCATTCTGAATGTTTGTACTTCCTGGTGTACTGGCAGTACTGTCAGTGTACTATCACTACTATCAATGTTATATAATCAATGCCTTTAAGCTTGTACTGACAGTGTCTTCACAAATGCACTGACAGTGCCTTCGCCCTTGCACTGACAGTGTCTTTACCCTTGCGCCGCCAGTGTCTTTACCCTTGCGCCGCCAGTGTCTTTACCCTTGCGCCGCCAGTGTCTTCACACTTGCGCCGCCAGTGTCCTCACCCTTGCACCGCCAGTGTCTTTACCCTTGCACCGCCAGTGTCTTCACACTTGCACCGCCAGTGTCTTCACACTTGCACCGCCAGTGTCTTCACACTTGCACCGCCAGTGTCTTCACACTTGCACCGCCAGTGTCTTCACACTTGCACCGCCAGTGTCTTCACACTTGCACCGCCAGTGTCTTCACACTTGCACCGCCAGTGTCTTCACACTTGCACCGCCAGTGTCTTCACACTTGCACCGCCAGTGTCTTCACACTTGCACCGCCAGTGTCTTCACACTTGCACCGCCAGTGTCTTCACACTTGCACCGCCAGTGTCTTCACACTTGCACCGCCAGTGTCTTCACACTTGCACCGCCAGTGTCTTCACACTTGCACCGCCAGTGTCTTCACACTTGCACCGCCAGTGTCTTCACACTTGCACCGCCAGTGTCTTCACACTTGCACCGCCAGTGTCTTCACACTTGCACCGCCAGTGTCTTCACACTTGCACCGCCAGTGTCTTCACACTTGCACCGCCAGTGTCTTCACACTTGCACCGCCAGTGTCTTCACACTTGCACCGCCAGTGTCTTCACACTTGCACCGCCAGTGTCTTCACACTTGCACCGCCAGTGTCTTCACACTTGCACCGCCAGTGTCTTCACACTTGCACCGCCAGTGTCTTCACACTTGCACCGCCAGTGTCTTCACACTTGCACCGCCAGTGTCTTCACACTTGCACCGCCAGTGTCTTCACACTTGCACCGCCAGTGTCTTCACACTTGCACCGCCAGTGTCTTCACACTTGCACCGCCAGTGTCTTCACACTTGCACCGCCAGTGTCTTCACACTTGCACCGCCAGTGTCTTCACACTTGCACCGCCAGTGTCTTCACACTTGCACCGCCAGTGTCTTCACACTTGCACCGCCAGTGTCTTCACACTTGCACCGCCAGTGTCTTCACACTTGCACCGCCAGTGTCTTCACACTTGCACCGCCAGTGTCTTCACACTTGCACCGCCAGTGTCTTCACACTTGCACCGCCAGTGTCTTCACACTTGCACCGCCAGTGTCTTCACACTTGCACCGCCAGTGTCTTCACACTTGTACCGCCAGTGTCTTCACACTTGTACCGCCAGTGTCTTCACACTTGTACCGCCAGTGTCTTCACACTTGCACCGCCAGTGTCTTCACACTTGCACCGCCAGTGTCTTCACACTTGCACCGCCAGTGTCTTCACACTTGCACCGCCAGTGTCTTCACACTTGCACCGCCAGTGTCTTCACACTTGTACCGCCAGTGTCTTCACACTTGCACTGCCAGTGTCTTCACACTTGTACCGCCAGTGTCTTCACACTTGTACCGCCAGTGTCTTCACCCTTGCACTGCCAGTGTCTTCACTCTGTACTAAAATCTTTATCTGCTGAAGTATTCCCCTATCCTTTAAACCTAATTTATTTAATTCCTATTACTCCCTCACTTTCTTCTTCCCCTCTTCTCTTTATCCCTCTCGTTCCGTTCCTGAGTTTTCATATCTTCATTTCCACCAGCATCGTTACTCTCATTATCTTTACAACATCACCCTTTCCCCCCACACATGCCCCCAACATCCTCTCCCGCCCTCCACACTGTCCCCAACCTTCCCAACTCTCTTCCCCAAAGCCTCATCGCTGCCATCCTCCCCGAGTCTCTTTCCCCCAAATTCTGCCCTCCCACTTGTCCCTTTGTCTCACTCTGCAATGATGAAGAGATCATCATAAATTTTCTTTCCCCCTGTGTGTTTGATAGGTCATCCTGAGAGATAGTGATCCCCGGGGAAAAGTAACTTCATCTCTATTGGAACTAAACTTCTGAAGTTGCCGTAGTTGCTTAACATACTGTGGATTGCTTGGCGACAACCTCATCGTCTCACTGAAGCCTCCGAGTTTAGTCTGGAAGATTTCTCTGCTTTTTAAATAACAATATTTATTTCTGCAAGTACATGATACAACGTGTACAGACCATATCTGACATCAGTGACATACTGTTTAGACGCCCATTGTTATGCAGAACATTTCGGGCAACTTAGAACAGTTTTGTCCCCAGAATGTGAACCACTTCAGTCTGCTATCACCCAGGTACCTATTTACTAATAGGTGAACAGGGACAGCAGGTGTCTAAAGTACGCCCTAACACTTCCACCCGTACCGGAGATCGAACCACGGACCTCAATGTGTGAGATCAGTGCGCTACCAACCGAGCTACGGTAGTCATATTTCAAACTATGTGAAATGTGACAGGAAAACATAGCATCTCTACGTACAATATAACTTATGTAGAGTAAGGTGGCACCCTTCACAATTTCCGCCAGGAGAGCATGACCTAGCCTCACCACGCTCAGAGAGTGTCAAGTCTCTGTAAAGTGGCACAGTACCTCGGGAAGAGTCACCGTGTTCTACCAGGGTTTCTCGGTCCCCGGCAACCTCACAGTGCATCGTATAAACATGAACGCCTCCTGGCGGTCGTCCAGCCTGGAAGCCCTAAGATGAAAAACAAACTTTCCATCATTTTTATTATTAAGCAGAACTGGATACATTACTTGCGTATTGCAATACCAATCTGTTGGGTAATTACACGGTAGAAACAAGAGCTGTGTATCTCCAGGCATATTCCATCACACTAGGTAGGTTTCGTAATCGGTCAGCCTCATTTCGGTTGTGTTGTGGAAGTCCCTAACTTAAAGAATATTGGAGAGAGCGAGGGGGGGGGGATATTAAAGAAGGGGAGTGCTAGCATAATAAGGAGAGGGAAAGACAGAGAGAGAAGGAGAGAAGAGTAGAGGGTGCGAGAGAGAGAAAGAGAGAGAAGAGGGAGAGAAGAGGGAGAGAGAAGAGGGAGAGGGAGAGAGAGAGAGACAGAGAGAGAGACAGAGAGAGAGAGAGAGACAGAGACAGAGAGAGAGAGACAGAGAGACAGAGAGAGAGAGACAGAGAGAGAGAGAGAGAGAAGAGAGAAGAGGGAGAGAGAGACAGAGAGAGAGAGAGGAGGGAGAGGGGTAAGGAATATGAAACAAGAGATCTAACGGGTGTTAAGTTCCGATCTCCGTCGCTTCATTTGATGGTGGGATGGGGTTGGATGCCAGTCGATATTCATTAGGCACGGCTGTGATCTCTGGGGAAACATCCCCAGAATATACGCCAGATGACTCGTGATACAAGTGATGTGGATCAACCCCAAGTTTGATGGATGCATTGTTAAAATCAAGGCAACATGCTTATTAAATATTTTTCTAAAAATTCCCAATATAGTACATTTACTTATAAGTTATTTCTTGCAAATCTGTAACAGGCGCGTTAAATAATGATTTAACATTGTTATAAAGGAGTGTGATAATAAGCATCAACACTTGTAATAAGGTTTACGAGAATCTTAAGACTAGGTAAGTCATGAGGCCTGGTCTCAGACCGAGCCGCGGGGGCGTTGACCCCCGAAACCCTCTCCAGGTAAACTATAGTTCTAAAATTGAAGAATACTGAAAGAATCCTAGGTAGTTCTCCCAACATTTAAAAGTCCATGAGTATAAACATACATCTTTCTAGCATGGAGCTAAATATTGATAACGAGGTATGCTACGAAACATCTAAAATACCTAATTACTCCAATTCATACTATACAGCTGTTGCATCATCAGTGTTCATGTGCATCTAAAAACTTCACTACAAGCTTCGATGATTTTGAAACCTACCTCAGTAATGAAGTCAAACAATTTCCAGCTCTCACATGTGTCTTAGGAAACTCTGCAATAGGAACTATGATAAACTCAGTATTTTGGCTGCTGATTTTGGCTAATCATTCCGGCCAAGTTACTAATGGAAGGGACTTCCGAAATGCAAGTACCAACAGCTTACCTAACATATGAACATGAGGAACGCAGTAGCAGATACCGTGCTGGATAAGATAAGATAAGAGTCACTTACATTTTCAAGAAAAATGGTAGACCAAATGTCATTAACTAAGTTCGTAAGTATTTTCAGAGTTATGTCCATGTGGTTAAGTAAGTTATTGACATTAACATTCTTTATAATTACCAGTCAGGTTTCAAGGGATTTCATTCAACGGATTCCTTCTTAAGTAACCTGATGTTGTATATTAGAACTAAAATATCGAAATAAAATTTCACAGGCAAGGTTAAGTTAGGTTCACAAAATTTATTTGACAGTGAGATTTGAGATTCTGCTGCTGAAACTGCTTGTTCATTTGCGAACCTCATATCCATCCTGTGAACAGTAGCGCAAGAACATAAGGATGCACAAAAGGTCTTAGAACTAGGCCTAATAGGGATTTATAGGAATACTGAATTTATTTCTACAGTTTACTTTTGTGTTGCAAGCAAATAAAAGAAATATGTTTAATATCTTAATATCTCTGGTATCTCGATATATCAGAGGTTATTATACAGTCTATCTCTATATTCGTTAATATGCGAACAATTAAGCACAAAGTGTTCAAAATAATGACCATAGGGCTGGCCACATACTTTGCATTTGGTTTGATCATCATCTTTGTGTCTGCCAAACTTCCTGAAGAACTTGTAACGAAGCCTAAGCCTGGCCACTACATCAGTCTGTTCACATTGCAAGTTGCTTCATAAACGCATTTATCAACATTCATGTTATCATAGTGGGTTACAGATCCACTCAGGCTTCTGATTAACATTCAGTTTCATTATTTAATTCTCTAATATTATTCCTAATGCTACACACAGATACACCAGAGTTGCATTCTACATTTTCCTTCAAGATACATTTTTTTTTGGCTAACGTATCAACTTAATCATCAAGGAGTAATTTAATGTTTCATGGAAACCATAACTATTGTGCGTTAATTTCTTTTGTCCGGATTTTTTATTATACCTGGCTTCTCCAGCGACCATGTTATTAAGAGTCATTATTTGAGTCATGAGCCTTCAGTGATGACATAGAATCAATAATAATCAGAGTCAAGCTCAATGTCGTAAGTTAACTCTCGCCATTAGAATGGCAAGCAACTCAGTTTGCAGTATAGACGCCCAGTTGTTAATTCTTATGCCTAACTCAAAGTTCCTGTCGTTCTTAATTAGGGAGGTGGCAACAAGAGCAGCAACTGCTCCAAGCTCGTGCAGGTTATAAAGCTTTATATAATTACATGTTTTCACAACATATATTTACTTCTAGACATGTAGTCAGATTCGTACTGACAGTGTCTGGTTAATTTCTACAATCTTATCACTAATACTAGAAGCACCAAGCCCCTTCTTCATATTAAGAACCTTGGTAGATTTAAGACAGACAAGCATAATTCTGAGGGCTTCATTCTTCATTAGCTTCAATGGTGGAATTATTAAAGGTTGCATCTACATCAAGATATCTGTAAAATTTAACAGAGGTAATGTTTTCACCCAGCAAATAGATGGGTAGGGGACGTCGTTTGCTTATAGAGGAAGATGTTAGAAGGCCTAATCGATTACAAATTGCTCGAACTTCATTAAGGCAGAGGATACTATTTAACAGATATCCTATTATCCAACTGAGTAGGCTACCACCAATATTTATTTTGGCTAGTTCATGCAGTAACACAGTTTTGCTTGTGATATTTCAGATCAAGGAATATGGTAAAATTAGTAGAGATGTGAGCAGTAAGAAAAGTGGTAGTACAATACTTTTCTTTTCACGAAACCATGGAGATGAGGGGAAATTGGCGTTTGATTCTATTGCATAGTCTGTTGCAGGTTAGGGATAGGCACACTGAGACTATTGGTCCAGGAAGTAGGAAAAAATACTCTCGATGATTATACAATGCTCACAGAGGTTTATCAGGGACCTGCCTTAGAGTTCAGAGGATATAAGCTAGACCATCTTCTCCAGGAGCGGTTGATCGACCTTTATTTATTGCATTATCTAATTCATACTCGATGAAGAGTCAGTCACTCTCATCAGTATTTTAGCTCTCAAAATTAATCAATTTCAACCTTCCATCAGAAAAACACTAGTTTTTTTCTAATATGAGATGGGGGATTTTCATGCCTGGATGTTTTGGACCAATTATTTATGAGGTTATTTGCTTTTATAAGATGAAAGGGAAAATGTAATATTTTTCCTTCTTATTTTATTTATACCTTTTCAGGCCATCTTCCGAGGCAGATAAATTGAGTTTGGTAATTCAATTACCTCAACAAAAAGTCCATCAGGGCTTTATATACGGCATATGCCAGATCAATCATAAAGTACTTAGTACCTGCCTGAAGTCCCAACGTGAGAAAAACATGTCCAGAGATTAAGAAAGTCCAGAGAGTCGCTACAAGATGCATCTTATAGCTAAGAGGAATGACCCAGGAAACGAATCATATTTCTAATTGCAATGACCTATGAAACGAATCATACAGCTAATTGAAATGGCCAACGAAACAAATCCTATAACTAAAAGGAATGATCTACGAAACGAATCTTATAGCTAATAAGAATGACCAAAACGAATCTTATAACTAAAAGGAATGACCTTCGAAGATACTCCAAGGACTTGCCAGAGCACACACAATGTTTGAAAGAAGTCGACAGAGGTCAAAAAGATAAGCATGAAAATTAAAGAAGCAAACGAGTCAAAGATACCAAAAATTACTTCAGGGTTTGATAATTAGGAAGTGGGACGATTTGGATGAGGAAATTCTTGAAAAAAGAAGGGAGGATTCCACTCACAATTTTAAATATTGGCCATAAGAGCAAAGACAGTACATAACCATTCATGAGTAGCCGAGATGTGAAGCGGCCATTATTCATTCAACAGATGTCTTTCCAGAAGTACACTGACTTTTCAAATGACTCCTTGAACCACATCTCTCCCATCCTTCATAGTGAAGGCATCGTACACCTTTTCCAGCTACTTACGTATTGAAAGAATTCTTTAGGTTTTGCTTTGATGAGCAATTCTCCTTTTGCATGTACTATGTTCGACATACATCAAGCTTTCTCTCTGTCGTATGAAGCGATCATGATCTTTAGACCTTCCTTTCACTTTACATATATTTCTTGCGTTTCTGTAACGCCCAGTGAGCACTTATTTGTGAATGGTCCAAGTCGGACCGAAACATCGTCGTAAGCTCCTCTTTCCTACATGCGGATTGTGTGTATTGATCCAGTCACATTATTGTGCATTTTTGTTATTTAAGTTTCTTTGCTTATGTTATCATTCTATAGAAAGTATTTTGCTCTCAGATCTCCTCCAGATTTCATCTAAAACCTTCATCCAGTGTACATTGTTAACGTCTCTACGCATCGTTTGAAAACTGACCACTTTATAGTAAGAAATACTCAAACAAGTGTTCTGAATATAACTTTCCAAGTTAGTTACAAACAATTTTGACCTTCGTCAGTTAATTATTCACTTATTTCACTAAATGTATAAGTGTTTCATCTCGTATTGTATTTCCTAAACAGCTAAAATACACAGCCACTATCGGTCATGTTATTAAATTTGCTTCGTCTTCAGATATATCGTTACAATTTTAATATATATCAAATCTTTTATATTACTATCACTACTACTACTACTACAAATAATAATAATCTTCATTTTTATAAGTACATGATACAACTTATACAGACTCACTAAATATTTTCGTACAGGACAGTGACGCTTCATTAAGTGGTCTGTATACGTCTCAAAAAGAAAAAAATATCTTTAAATGAAATTTCTGTATACAAGAAAAATCCTTGTTAACACACACCAAAAAAAATTGTTGATATTTATTTTAGTTATCACTCGAGTCTCTGATATACAATTTTTTTTTTTACCTATCTCTGGTATGAAGATCTACGGAGCGTACAGCTTCGCCTACCAACGCTGACTGACCCTTGGCTGAGAAAGAATTAGTTTCCATAGATATTTTTCCCCCCTAACTTACATATTTATTATTTCACTAATGTTATATTTCGTTATTCTTGCCTTGTACCAATCTTGCCTTGTACCAATCTTGCCTTGTACCAATCTTGCCTTGTACCAATCTTGCCTTGTACCAATCTTGCCTTGTACCAATCTTGCCTTGTACCAATCTTGCCTTGTACCAATCTTGCCTTGTACCAATCTTGCCTTGTACCAATCTTGCCTTCCACCAATCTTACATCTCGCTAGCCTAACATTTCACTCGTGTTTGGGCTAAGCTTAACTATACTGAATTTCCTGGTCTCCTCTACCTGACACAACTCTTGAACTACGGTTCTTTCACATAATTTTAACTAAGCGCTAAACCCAAAAGGATCATACAGCGCTGCTATACAACTACAAGTATTCGTTCTGAGGTAGTTTTAATTGGCAATCAGTCCAGTATTTTCGTCGTTTTTTTTCAGCTCTTCTTCAGAATCATGTTGATACATTTGCTCAGATTTTTTATTTGGGATTTTACACATTCTGCATATTATGTAAACAAAGTTATATAATTCTGTTCTTCCTGTCTCCTTCTAGTTGGCAGAGAGAGAGAGAGAGAGAGAGAGAGAGAGAGAGAGAGAGAGAGTGACAAAGACAGAGAAAGAGACAGAGACAGAGAGAGAAACCCACACATACACAAGACAGGGTATAATTATTAAGCTATTTCCTCTCACTTTAACTAATGAGCATGTGTATGGTGCGAGTGTCGACATGGTGTGTATGCATGGTTTATTTTGTACCTATGTGTGGTTTGTGTAGAGTAGGAGTGTACCACATGAGCGCCCATCTAAGAGTCTACGAGAAAAGGCTTAATAAAAATCATTGAATCTCAACACTAAGCAGAGCTTGCTTAAGGGAGTTAAATCCTACCGACTAAACAAGGGTCAATAAAGCTTCATATTTTATCCACCAGTCAACATTGTTTATATCCCTTAAATAGAGATTAAAGTGGATATTTCACATCCTGCCATAAATCCCATCAGCCAGAAGTAATTTTTGTTGATTTGTTATTAAAACATTTTCCAAGGGAGAACACACAATACAAGGATGAGGATTTTATCAGTAAATAGAAAAAGTCGAGAAAAAACTTGGAAATGAAATCGTGGGACCTTTGGCTGTCATGAATTTTTCAATGTCAGGGCCTTGTTATTTATTTAATTCTTGAACTACAGTACTGGGCCAGTAGAAACCAAACTTTTATGATCCATTTTTTTTTTTACTTTTTCTTGTATTTTCCAAAGTTCTGTTTATCAAAGCATTTGTCTACCTTGAGATTTAGAGGTAGAGTGATCGCCCCCTGTGGGCGATCACTCTAACTCTACCTCGATTATCTATTGTCCTCTTAAGAGGCAATACGTATATACACTTAGAACATGTTGGATTTGTTTCGGACTTTGAACTTGGGTCCGCCCCTGTGTCACTGCGTCACCCTGTGTTATGCTGTGACACCCTGTGTTACCCTGTGTTATCCTGCGTCAACCTGTGTCACCCTGTGTTAATTTGTGTTACCACTTCATATTTTTTCTTTTCCTTGTCCACCATTTCTGTGTCCAGGAGTATTTTGTAGTCGTTATACTTCCTAGTGTTCCTAAAATGTAGTTGGTCTCAGACTAGTTTACTTTCCGTGTACTGTCCCTCAGCTCTGGTTCCAGTACTTCTTTTTGTGAAATACTGTATGAGGGTTGTACACTTGTGCTGCGTACTCAGAGTGAACAAACATACACTGACGAAAGGCATTTTGAAGGATTCCTTATTAAAGCTTCCGTAGGTAGTCTCTTTATCCGAATATCTAGTTCGTACGTGTGCGAATGCATGCGTATGGGCGTATGTGTGTGACTGGTGGCGCGAGCAAAGTCAGCATCCATCTTCTCGACTGAGACAATGAAAATTGTCATCTTTACCATGGGTTCTCTCTTGGCATTACGGCAAGTTGGAAGCTGACAGACCTTACACGACCTGCAATAATTAAAGACAGCTGAGGACATTCCTGGCCAGAAATAAGAGTTAACTTGAACCAAGTTTGCCGGTGTGAAATGACTCACAACGAGCAAGCTGAAGAGCTGTTTCAGTCCGGGGTCCAGGGACGACCAGAATGGAACGGCCTATTGTATCGGAATTAAAAATCTTTAAAACAGTCGTACACAAAAGTGAACCAATATAAGCAAACTAGTACGCTTAATATTTTTCTCCTATGAAATAAATTACCCTCAGCAGCATAGTTATGCATGCAGTGTTGATGAGCTTGACAATTTCGATGAAGGTTTTGAAAAGGTCTCCCCTGGATATTATCAAGGGTTTAGATATAGTCTGGGAACAGCTAAGGGTATATGGGAGATATAGTCCGGGAACAGCTAAGGGTATATGGGAGATATAGTCCCCTTGCCTGAGCACCATAGACAATGACAGATCCAGATGAAGGACTCTCGCCCAGTTCCGGCCACCAGACAGTAGGAATTGATACTATTTCTATCGTAGTCATTTTAAGAACAGTGTCTTCAACCATAGTCTCAGGGACGACAGTGACCGCCACGATGTCAGACTCTGGGCTGATGTCATCTGCGTTCTCAATATTAACTCATGTTACCTTAATGGAATTTAACACTGTCTTTGGGATTAATAAGTAATTCGTATTATACAGGCGAGGTCTCTGACCACGTGTCGTGTGTTTGGAGGGGTTTCGGACCACGTGTCTTGTATTTGGAGAGGTTTCTGACCACGTGTCGTATGTCGTGTGTCTAGGTAGAGTCGTCTCTCCTCGTCTCACGAGTCGTGTCTCAAGGTGTCGTTGCTGCCTACCTCACTAGTCGTATTTCCAGGTGTGGTCGTCCATCTGGCGAGAGTCGTGTGTCAATCTGCAATCATCAAAAACTAATTTAACTTTATCTGGAAGTTAAATTGTTAATCCCAGTTATATGTTGAACCAGAAGGATCAGAGATCTCGTCTCTCGGTTATTTGATGTGCCTCTCTTTAGTTTTAAATGACTTTATGAGTGGAAATAGCTTAATAATGTAGCATGCTTGCGTGCGTGCGTGCGTGTGCGTGTGCGTGTGCGTGTGTGTGTGTGTGTGTGTGTGTGTGTGTGTGTGTGTGTGTGTGTGTGTGTGTGCGCGCGTGCGTATGTGCGTGCTATACCTCCATAAATGCACCTACAGTCAATACCTCCATAAAATGCACGTACACAGTCAATACCCTCATGAAATACACCTACACAGACAATACCCCCATAAAATGCATCTACACAGACAATGCCACCATAAAATGCATCTTCACAACAAATACCCCAATAAGATGCACCTAGGCAGGCAATTCCTCCATAAAATGCACCTACACAGTCAATACCCCCATAAAATGCACATACACAGACAATAAGAAAGGTTCCATTTATTTCCTGTGATGCATTAATCAGAAATTAAAGATTGACATCGTTCAGAATTCCCTTAATCAGGGGAAAAGCCTTAAAACCTTAGTCATCACATAACGCCTTTGGAAAGAAGGGTACGCACATTCGATCTAAGAACAGGGAGGATACATCCAGTTCCATGAGTCAAGAGACCTTCACCAGCATCAAGGAACCACCCCTTCACCAGCATCAAGGAACCACCCCTTCCCCCGTCTCGAGGAAGCATAATCCAGTAATTTAATGCAAAATGTTAGTATACATTTTGAGATCAAAAGTGGCAGAGTGGAATCTACAATCTTCAATAACATCACCTATATTAGATACACATTCGTGTATTCAATCTAAGATACACGAATGTTAAACTTTTGGAGCCAGTCAGAAGAGACTTTCCAAAGTCATTATCTGGAAACTGATATCGACAATGGTGTAGTTTAAGTTTATCTGCGTTGAAAATTTGGAGCAGATAACTTAAAGCGTTCTTAGGTTATTAACGAAAACCCTGAAGTTATTGGAAACAGGAACACTTTACCTAACAAAGTGACCGGCTCTGACATTAAGTCGTGCAGTATTTAAGGGTTCACTAAACTCAAAAAAAAACTTAGAGCATTAAAACGGAAATTTCAACATCTCTCAATTTTCTTTTTTCTTGCAGATGTATTCCACTTTACATTTTCTACCTTCCTCAAGAAAAAACAATTAATTTAGTTTTTTAATGAAGTTTAATTTTATGATAATATTATATAAAACTGGCAAACTGGAACTTAGCCAAAAATCCATACAAAAACACGTCTAAATAAGGTTCATCAGTACTTAGTGTTTGTATTAGAAGACACACTCCGCTTAATAAAAGTAATTTAAAATTTATATAACTCAAGGTGGAAACCAAGAATTCTTCTGATACCCACCACCGCTGAAAGTTTGAAGCCTATCAGAAAAGGCATTGTCCAGTAATTGTTCTTAGTGTAGTAATTCAATTTTTTTTTGGTATTATTTCTTGAAAAATTCAAATTTGCACAAGTACACACTATAAATTCACCAGTGTATGTAATCATAATTTTTAAAGGGGTGGACCGGAAAGCCAGTGGAAGGCCTCAGATGACCAAAAGCTCCAGCTGTGGGTCATCATACGACTAAGACCCGCGTCAGGAAACACTTGCTCTGTTCCTTGACAAACAAAACCTAACTATAAACTAATAATACACAAATAACCCGCACATAGAAGAAAGAAGCTTACGACGACGTTTCGGTCCGACTTGGACCATTTACAAAGTAAATCCTAATAGAGAGCGTCTGCGTTATTCTTCAGAAACTGATAAAACGAGGCATTCACTGGACTTCAACATTACTATTTAACAAAATCTGCAGATGGAGACCTACTCAATCTTGATTTCCACAAAAACAAATCATGGTCGAAATTTTTAAACCGATCTATTTACGATCCAGATTCTAGTGATTCTAAGTTTTATGTAACTTATTTACTTTGACCAATTTACCCTGACACAAACTGAACTTAGCGGGCACTACCCTCACCCCATAATGCATCTGGCACTAAATATTGGCACCATTCACAAAAGGTAGATTCTACTATAATTGACGTGATTTAACGGGAATCAAAATTCAGACTACTTTAGGCATGAAAATGTTGGACGTGAGCTGCCTTTAAATATTCACCGCCGTCGTCGAATTAAGAGGCACTTTTTTTCAGTAGCCAAACAGCAGAGGGTTTTAGAAGTTATCAGAGCCATTCCAGAAATGAGTTCTACAACTTTCGTCATAGGCCACCTGCACATGCCAATTGCTTTAAGAACATTTTCGTAGCTACCATAAACCAGAGTTGAAAATTTGAAGCCAGTCGGACGAAACGTTCTCGTGCTTTAAGCGAAAGATAAACGAAACTGGAATAAGAAAAAAAATGCAAGCGTTAAATTAAAGTTACCCGTTCGGGAATACCTAATTATCTGACCTAATTAAAAATACAAAAACTTTGTGAAGGGAGGAATGGTTAGGAGGAACGATCGTCTTGTTAAAAAATATTTTGTCGTGGATTTTTTTTATTTAAGTAACATTTCTCACAACCAAGAGCCCAACATTTTGGGATAAATGGAAGGTCGAAGCAGGAGGTGGAAAGGTTAGAATATGCGCGGAATGGTGAACACTGGAACGATGCGAGGTGGAAGAGGGCTGGAAAATGAAATTGGGAGGGGAAGGGGATGGGACATCATGTGCATTCTTAACAAAAGAAGGATCCTATGGGAAATACTCTTACCCTCATCCTGGGGGATCTCCAGTGCAGAGCTCTATACCGTACCTGAAGGATTCCAGGACTGATAGGTCAAGGCCTGATCAACTAGGCGTACTAACCACAACCCTGCTAGTCAGGAACTGATAAAAGGAACCTGCTAATTTTTTTCTTAAAAAAGAGCTAGGTGTTTTGGTAATTCCCCTTATCCACGGAGGGCGGGCATTAGAGAGTCGGGGTCCTCTGGCACTCATCGAGTTTTCTCTTAGTGTGCTTGTGTCCCTGCTTTTCTAGTGAAGGTATTTTGCACCTTATAACGAGTCTCTGGTTGTCATACAAAGTGATTTGAGTGTTCAGGATTTTCCATGTGTAAATCATAATGTATCTTTCTCGCCTACAATCCAAGGACTACAAGTCAAGGGACTTCAAACATTCCCAGTAATGCATCGAGTATATACGAGCAGTGAAAGTTCTCTGTACGTTTTTCAAAAGACCGACTGAAAGGGAGTGAAAGAATAGTAGATATTCAGCGACTCGCTCATGGGGAGCGCTAAATTCGTAGGGATTATACAGCGATTATACAGGAAGGATATAGGAAAGCACTGGTTTGGTAATAGAGTTGTGGATGAGTGGAACTCCCGAGTACAGTTATTCAGGCTAAAACGTTGTGTAGTTTTAAAAATAGGTTAGATAAATACATGAGTGGGTGTGGGTGGGTGTGAGTTGGACCTGACTAGCTTGTGCTGCTGGGTCTGGTAAAGTGCTCCATCCTTGAGTGGGGATGACCAGACTGGGTGGGTCATTGGGATAATCCGGGGGGAGGGGTCATGGACCTGCTCCGCATGGGTCAGTAGGCCTGTTGCAGTGTTCCTTCTTTCTTATGTTCTTATGTGGAAAGGGGGAATGGAAGGCATTCAGGCTTAATTCAGGGAATTGGAGCACAGATTCAATTCCCTAGATCAAGAGACCCTCACCAGCATCAAGGAACCTCCCTTTAGGGGCTCAGTGTAGTACTACAGAGGATAATACATAGGAAGAGCAGGAATTACACTGTGACGAAATAAAATAACGAAAGTCCACTGGTTAGTGTTGTGGTGGACACCAACTCACATGGGAATACTCGGAAATGAAAGGACAGATACAGAAGCGAAAAAATGACGAGAACAACGGGAATGGTAATAAGATTCCCTTACACAGTAAAAGAAATTCGATCAAATGAACGAGGGTTGGTACAACAATGATGGCAGGAGAACTGGAATCAAACGACAACGCCCCTGAGGGTGATTGCTCACGTGGATTTAGACTCCATTTACAATATATCTAGCTAGGCTGAGGTGGTACTAAGTAGATGGATAAACGTCCGGTTCTCCATAGACGGAGAGGAGAGCCTCATATGTGACCGATATAACAGAGCTTAAGCACAAATACTTGCTACTTCATTGCCGGAAATGTGAGCACTTCGGAGGGTGCTTAGAAAATACTGTATGCAAGGTATCATGACATGTCATGTAGCAGACGGATACCTGGTAATGATTTCCCAGCAGAACAGCTTATTACTTTTTTACAAAATAGTGCAATATGAGACGTCTTGTAAGGTAAAACAATGAATGTTAATTATAACTGAATGTACTGCTCGTATGTTTACTGGCACAGCGGAAGAATGAGGAGGCCTTGCGAAGCTGTAGGAGCTAAGTAATAACAAAGTGAGGAGGACGATGTATATAAATGGTTTAAAAAACCGACAAGTTGATAAATGAGACACTTGTGCAACATTTGGGAATCTTTGTTCTGGACACGTTTCGTCACGAAGTGGCTTCTTCAGTCCAATGCAGAGAAAGGTGGAAAATGAGAAGTTTGAGATAATCAGTCCCACAACCTAGAGTCAATGTGTTCAGTCCATCAATTTTCAATTTGATGGACAGGCTCTAGGCTGAGGGACTAATTACCTCATCTTCTACCGGTAATTTTCACCCACTAATGAGAAAACATACTGGAGACGGTGAAAGAAGTAAAGAGGTGGGGGTCGACCCCCACCTATGTTATCTTCAACTGCTGCCACTTTCCACTCTAAGACTACATACTCATGCCTTTGCTTTAGATTTATCAAGGCTAAAGGAAAGAGGTGTTTAGCACCCTAAAATTATCTCTCCACTATTTCCACTCTTCTGAATATATTTTCTGTATTGGGTTGAAAGATTTAGATTTTGCTACCGAAGTGGCTAGTTTATTGTGTACCCCATACCCATCGTGTGGACGGTAGCGCAAGAGCATATGGATACACAAAAGGCCTAGGAGCTAGGCCCCAAAAGGGTTAACAGGTGTACATTTGGATTTATATCTACATATCTACAGTTCACTTATCTGTTACAAGCAAATTTAGGAAATTTGCTTAGTATATCTGGTATCTTATTTTCATTAATAAGATATCTTGATATGTCACATAGGTTATTATACTATCAATATATTCTTCAATAAGTGGACAATTAAGCACATAGTGTTCAAGACAGTGACCATATGCCTGACCACATAATTTGCATTTAGTTTGATCATGTGTGTGTCTCCTAAACTGCCAGAAGTACTTGTAACCAAGCCTATACCTGGCCTCTGCAACATCAGTCAGTTCACATTGCAGGTTGCTCCATAAACATACTTATCTAAGTTCATGTTATCATAGTGGGTTATAGATCTACTCAGGCTTCTAATTACATTCCAATAATATTCATTTTCATTTACTTCTCTCCTAATATTATTCCTAATGCTAGACACAGATATACCAAAGTTACATTCTACATTCTCCTTCTGGGTACTCTTCTTGGCTAACATATCAACTTTATCATGACGGAGTAATCCAATATGTGATGGAATCCATAGAAATTGTACATTATTTCCTTTTTCCCGGATTTTTGAGTATCTATACCTGGCTTCTCCAATGAACATGTTGTTGGAATCATTATAAGAGCCTTCAATGATGACATAGAATCAGTAATGATGATGGAGTCAAGCTCAGTGTCATAAGTTAGCTTTAGCGCCATTAGGATTGCAAACAATTCAGTTTGCAGTGTAGACGCCCAGTTGTTAATTTTTATGCCTAACTCAACAAATTCATTATCGTTCTTAACTAGGGAGGTGGCAACAAGAGCAGATGCAGCCCTACCAGAAGACTCCTGTTTTGATCCATCAGTGTATATAACTTGTTTGTGATAACTTATTAATACTAGCTAGGCAAGAAATTTCTTCTTGAGCAGTTGCTTTAACAAGTGATTTAAGGAATGGATTACTAGCAATGAGCTCCTTGGGAGGGACTTGCAGGTGTGTGATATTAAATGAACACGTCTTCCATGGAGGGGTGAAATGCTCTTGTTGTCTACAGTGATACAGTTCGTGCAGGATTGAAAGAGTCAATGTTTGGTGAAATATCTCACCATCTTATTCCTTATCCTCATATCAGACATAAACAGAGATATACACCACAGCACCGTATCATCCTTTGCGGATGATACTAGGATCTGCATGAGGCTGTCATCTGCTGAGGACGCGGTTAACCTCCAAGAAGATATAAACAAAGTTTTCCAGTGGGCAACGGTAAACAATATGATGTTCAATGAGGACAAATTCCAACTACTCCGTTATGGAAAACTGGAGGAGATAATAACTAGAACAGAGTATACTACTGACTCCGGCCATACAATAGAGCGGAAAATAATGTAAGGGACCTGGGAGTAGTAATGTCTTAGGATCTCACTTTCAAGGATCACAACAGTGCCACGATCGCACGTGCAAAGAAAATGATAGGATGGATAATGAGAACTTTCAAAACGAGAGATGCCAAGCCCATGATGATCCTTTTCAAATCACTTGTTCTCTCTAGGCTAGAATACTGCTGTACATTAACATCTCCATTCAGAGCACGTGAAATCGCAGATCTAGAGAGTGTACAGAGATCCTTTACTGCACGTATAAGTTCTGTCAAGCACCTTAACTACTGGGAACGCTTGGAAGCACTTGACTTGTACTCGTTGGAACGCAGGAGGGAGAGATATATCATAATCTACACTTGGAAAATCTTGGAAGGAATGGTCCCAAATCTGCACACAGAAATCACTCCCTACGAAAGTAAAAGACTGGGCAGGCGATGCAAAATGCCCCCAATAAAAAGTAGGGGCGCCATTGGTACACTAAGGGAAAACACCATAAGTGTCCGGGGCCCAAAACTGTTCAACAGCCTCCCATCAAGCATTAGGGGAATTGCCAATAAACCCCTGGCTGCCTTCAAGAGAGAGCTGGACAGATACCTAAAGTCAGTGCCGGATCAGCCGGGCTGTGGCTCGTACGTTGGACTGCGTGCGGCCAGCAGTAACAGCCTAGTTGATCAGGCCCTGATCCATCGGGAGGCCTGGTCATGGACCGGGCTGCGGGGGCGTTGATCCCCGGAATAACCTCCAGGTATGACCCAGATGTTGGACATGAATCTTATTCACTAGTTTGCCAGTACTATATAAAATTAATATGTGAATGCTTCCCTGATAGAGCAACGTCATGAAATCTTACTACACAAGATAGCTTAGCTTCTACAACTCAATTACCAACCTCTGGCCCAATTCATGGGCAGGAACTACTCCCACTTGTGTGTCCCAGTCATCTCTGATGATATCTTTATCTGTTACCACTCTCTTCTACCTCCATTATACAAGTCTCGAAATTGATGCTGTTGTCTTGCATTTACCAAGGCTTAAGACCTGGACACCTAACAATTATCTCTCCATTTCTTACGCAGTCTCCAGAATATATTCTCCGTACTGAATCGAAGAAAATAAAACACTGGTTGGTGAAATATCTCATTATTAAAGTTACCCAGGAATTGCACATGTGACTTTAGTTCAGACACTATATCAAAACAAACAGCTGACAATGTGCCAGCCGGGACACAATAGCAGTGGTGATGGCTGCGGTTTTCCTGACAGTAGTAACCATTTTTTACGTATTCTCCTTGCTTATAAATATTCATGTTCATTTTCCTATGTGAAGGAATAATTTCAAACATTTAACTGACGCGTTGTGTTGGAAAGTTGAGGTCGGGGGATAGAACCATCTGCTCTCTTATGACAGTCACAACTATCCAGATGTAATTAGAGATAGCTTTACTGTAGTTTGGCGTATTTCAGATGATTTTGATATGGATCGTGGGATCCCCCTGATGTCTCTTCTTTGTTTATACTCCACTCTCTCTCTTTATCCCTTATCTTTCTACTTTGTGCTTCACTATCACACCACCACCCTCACACCTCCATCCTGACAACACCCCCCCTGACATCTCTACCCTTGTCCGTCTGTCTGTCTGTCTGTCTGTCTGTCTGTCCCTCCCGCACCCTCGCCCCTTCCTCTCTACCACCCCCCCTCCACCCACACCCTAAACCTCATTCTTCTACCCTCTCCCCAACACCACCACAAACACCATTTATTCACACCATCACAATCACTCTCATCCCACACCTCCTCCACCTTAACATTTAACAAAAATTTACTAAGAGGGCAAGACACACTTCCCTGTAAGTGACCTCCTACGTAAGTGACTTCCTGAAGTGCACATAAGGAGAGCCTTAAAGTGCACGTACGAGGCCTCCTAGTGTGTAGGCAGTAAAGGTATTTGCTAAGACGCAATCTGTGGCAGCAGGCAAGCCGGCGGCGGTAACAAGGGCATAATTGTCGCCGGTAATTAAGAGTTAACTACCCAATTGGGATGGCGGGGCAAATTGGCTGGGTTGTAAAGACGGGTTTTGGTGAAGAGTGGTTAGCAGGCTCAACTGTACCCCTGCTCGTTAGGGAGGCTTCCAGGGAGGGCGGCCAGGGAGATCTTTCGTGGAGGCCTGCCAAGAAAATCTGATAGATTCAAGGTGATGGCTTCCAGAGAGGGTTCACAAGAAATGCTAGGGTTTCCAGGAAGGGCCGCAAGGGAGAGCTGCCAGGGAGGGATGAGAGGGAGGGCTGCCAGGGAGGGATGCCAGGGAGATCTACCATGGAGGCCTGCTAAGAAAATCTGATAGGTTCAAAGTGAGAGCTTCCAGAGAGGGTTTCCAGGAAGGGCCGCCAGAGAGGGTCACAAAGAATGGCTGCCAGGGAGATCTTCCATTAAGGCCTGCCAAGAAAATATGATAGAAGTTGAAAGTGAGGGTTTCCAGAGAGAGCTCACAAGGAGGGATGCGAGGGTTGCCAGGAAGAGTTTCTATGGAGGGTTTCCAGAAAGGACTGCCAGGGAGATCTTCCAGGGAGGTCTGCCATGGTCTTCTAATAAAACCTGTCAGGGAAAATGCAAAGTGAGGGCTTCCAAAAAAGACTCACAAGGAGGGATACGAGGAAGGGTTGCCAGGGAGGGCTTCCAGGAAATACTGTCAGGGAGGAATTGCCAGGGAGGAGCAACCAAGTGGTCTGCCGGAGAGGATTTAAAAGGAAAAGGCTACCATGGAGGGGTTGCCATAGAGGACTGCCAGGGAGAGCTGCCAGGGAGAGCTGCCAGGGAGGGCTGCTATGGAGGGCTTCTAGGTTTCCAGAGCGGGCTGCCGGGGAGCACTTTCATGAAGGGCTGCAAAGGAAGGTTTCCAGGGGCGGATTGCCTGGGAGTAGCTGCCAGGCAGTGGCTTCCAGGGAGGGTTTGCCACAGAGAGATGCTAGGTAGGGCTTCCAGGGAGGATTCGCAGAGATGGACTACTAGGGGTTAGCTGCCAGGAAGAGGCTGTCAGGGGCTGCCGGGAAAGGCTTCCAGAGTTTCCAGCGAGTAGATGGTAGTTAGAGATTTCCAGGGAGAACTTCCAGGGATTGGTTTCCAGTGACTGGCACTCAGAGGCTGCCAGGGAGAGGCTGCCAGGAATGGCTTCAAGGGAGTGGGTTCCACTGAGTGGGTGCCAGTCAGAGGCTGCCAGGGAGAGCTTGCCAGAGAGGCTGCCAGGAAGTGCTTAAAGGGTGCGTTTCCTGCGAGTGACTGCCAGTTAGTGGCTGCCAGGAAGGGCTTACCAGGGAGGCTGCCAGGAAGGGCTTACCAGAGAGGCTGCCAGGAAGGGCTTCCAGGGAGGGTTTCCAGGCACTGTCACCAGCTGGGGAGGTGTTGACTCAGCTGTAACGAGTGGTATCTAGGGGTTATTAGCTGGTCGTCTCGCTCGTTTGTGCTAATGGTCGTCGACAGGTAGAGCTGGTTAACGGGGAGCGAGTGTACCAATCACGGCCAGCGACACCAGAGATGTGAGGGGGGGAAGAGGGAGAGAGAGGGACTAGAGGGAGATATGGAGGGAGACAATAGGGGTGCTGATGCTTCATGCTGTTTTGACTTATTTGTTTTAAAGTGCATTGTAGCTACAAGATCACCATTAAATTCATGGACAGTATGGATTGAGGATGAGAGAGATGGAAGGAAAGAGGGATAGAGGGAAGGAGGGATAGAGGGAAGGAGGGATAGAGGGAAGGAGGGATAGAGGGAGAGAGAGAGAGAGAGAGAGAGAGAGAGAGAGAGAGAGAGAGAGAGAGAGAGAGAGAGAGAGAGAGAGAGAGAGAGAAAGAGGTAGGGATAGAGGGAAGGAGGAAAAGTGGGAGGGATAAAGGGAGGGAGGAATAGAGAGAGAGAGAAGGAGGGATGGCAAGAAAAGGAGGGTGGAGAGAGGAAGGGAGAGAGAGAGAGAGAGAGATTATGGTTGACAGGTAGCGCAAAGAGAGACGAAGGCACAGGAACCGAAAGACAAGAGACAGATGAAGAGAGGCAAATGGAAAGCGACCGAGGGAGGGGATAGAGGTTAATGAAGGGGTGGAGGGAGAGGGACAGGAATAATGGAGGAAAAGGGGGGACGTTGAGAGGAAAGGAATAGAGAGAAAGAGTACGGGTCATCCTAGGTAGTAGGTTGGTAGACAACAACCACCCAGGGAGGTACTACCGTCCTGCCAAGCGAGTGTAAAACGAATGCCTGTAATTGTTTTACATGATGGTAGGATTGCTGGTGTCTTTTCTGTCTCATAAACATTCAAAATTTCAGGTATATCTTGCTACTTCTACTTACACTTAGGTCACATTACACATGCCGGATCAGCTGGGCTGTGGCTCGTACGTTGGACTGCGTGCGGCCAGCAGTAACAGCCTAGTTGATCAGGCCCTGATCCATCGGGAGGCCTGGTCATGGAACGGGCCGCGGGGGCGTTGATCCCCGGAATAACCTCCAGGTAACCAGACTCCAGGTATGCATGTAAAAGCATATATATACACACCCCTCTGGGTTTTCTTCTATTGTCTTACTAGTTCTTGTTCTTGTTTATTTCTTCTCATCTCCATGGGAGTGGAACAGAATTCTTCCTCCGTAAGAGGTGACTAAAATGCCGGGAGCAAGGGGCTGGTACCCCCTTGTTCTGCATACATTACTAAAGTTAAAAAGAGAAACTTTTGCTTCGGTGGGATACGGCTGGTGCGTTGAAAAAAAAGAATTACGGGTCATTTCCTGGGAAGTACAAAGGAGAAAAAAAGGTAAGCTACTGCAGGAATTTTTCAGTCTAGGATGTATCATCTACACGAAGTCATTAGCAGAGCAAACTGCCACGACTGCTTTAATGCTATAAATGGAAAACAAACAAGGATTTAAGAATACATTGAGCGTAAACACTGAGGTACAGACCTCTCAGTGTATCCATAATGATACACAGCTGTCAGTTTATATACCCGGAGTGATACACAGCTGTCAGTGTATATATCATTGAAAGTAAGGAAGGTGCGTGTAGGGACAGTTTGGTGTATACAGTATATAAATAACGGATTATATAATTGTTATTATTATTGTTAATAGCAACAGTAGAAGTGGTATAAGCAACAGCTGCAGTTACAGCAGCAGTCGTGTCCCGTGGGCTCACACACACACTGTCCATGGTTTGATCCCCGGAAAGGGTGCATACACTACGGGTGTTTCCTTACACCTGCTGTCCCGTTCACCTAGCAAGCAAGAAGGTACCCGGGTTTTAGTCGACTGGCGTGGGTCGCATCCTGGGGGACAAGATTTAAGGACCCCAATGGAAATAGCACAGTCCTCGATGACACACTGACTTTCTTGTGTTATCCTGGGCGGCTAACACTCCCCCGGGTTAAAAATCTGAACAAAATCTGATGTTAACAGTAGTGGTTGCAGCAGTAGTAGAAGCACTAGAAGTTGTTGTAATACTAGTATTAGTGGCAACACTTCCACCAGCAACAGTTTTTAGATTTTATGTTAAAAGAGGCTTAGAACTAATCACTGTACTGGAGTATCACGATTTTCCCTCTGATGGACCTTCATGACCTACCGCTGACCACAGGTGTCTGGCTTCTTACAGAGATAAGGAAAAGACATTATTTCAAGATACACAATAAGTACACAATGGAACAAACCCCTTCCCACTTCCTTTTGCCCCTTCATCACTTTCACACACACACACACACACACACACACACACACACACACACACACACACACACACGAGAACGAGTGGAGAGACAACACCTAATAAAATATTTTATTACCTTTATGACCCCATTTCTGCTATCTCTGTCCTTCGTGTTATAAGTGATCACAACTTTCACCATTCTCTTATGGTTCTGCCTTTATCGAAGACTTTCATACTCCCTATCTTTCTCCTTCCTTTCTATCTCCCTTCATTTTTTCCCTCTCCCTGTCTCAATCCGCCATTTATCTCTTCTCACCTGTCCTTAACTCTCTTCAGTAACTCAAAGAGACTTTAATAACTCAGAGAGACTTCAACAACTCCAAAGTTAATTGGCACAATCTATCAGGAGATCAAGCAACAAACAGGTTAATTAGCCTGGTCCAGAGTGGCTTCTTATTCCAGGTGCTTGTGGCTTCGGTACCTAGAGAAACTACTTTGAAAGTGGCGTTTCCCATGAACCTTCCACATTCATGCCGGGTAGGTAAACAATCGCTTAAATTACTACTGCTACCACTATTACTACTACTACGACCACCACCACTATTACCACTACTACCTCCACTACTATGACCACCACCAATACTACTACCTCTACTAGTACTCTGACGACCACTACCACAACTGCTACCACTACTACATCCACCATTACTATTACCACTATTATTACTATTGCTACTTCCGCTATTACTACTACTACTACCACCACTATTATTATTGCTACTACCACCACCACTAATACTACTATTACTACCACAACTATTATTACTACTACTGCCACTACTACTACTGCTATTACTACTACCACCACCACCACTACTACTATTACTGCAACTGCTACCAACAATATTTCTACTACTACCACTAATACTGCTACTACGGCTACTATTACTACCACTACTATTACTACTACCACCCCTACTACTACTACTACTATTACTAAACAATAAATCTGTGAAGATTAGTCAAAAAATAATGGAAAGTAAATTATTTATGGTTGATTTTTATTAATAATAAATTTAACCAATGATAAGTTTAGTAGAATTAGACTAAAATAAATTACAAGTTTATTTCTAAAAAAAATCAGTTATATATATATATATATATATATATATATATATATATATATATATATATATATATATATATATATATATATATATATATATATATATGTCGTGCCGAATAGGCAGAACTTGTTATCTTGGCTTAAATAGCAAGGCTTATCTTGCCATATAGGACAAGTGAAAATTTGTGTATGCAATAATTTCGACAAAATCATTCTTAACCTAACGAAAAAAATATATTTCATTGTGTTTGTTTAGTATTAAATTATTGTAAACAAATCTAAAATATATTTAGCTGGGTTAGGCTAATAAGGCAACCAGCCTTATTCAACTAAAAATATGTTGGTTCTCCCTTACCATGAAAACTTGGTTGATATGCCTTCTCTTCTTAAGACTTTTAATATTAAAGTTGTATTCAAAAATCTTGATACAGTAAAAAAACTTTTGATTAAGAATTCCCCCCAAAATGCTGATGGATGTGTCTATAAGATTCCTTGTAAAATTTGCGATAAAGTTTATTACGGTCAAACTGGTAAAAATCTCGAACTAAGATTAAAACAACATAAATATAGCATTAGAACTGGACAAGATTCCAATGCTCTATTTATTCATATAAGAGATTTTAACCATCCAATTAATTTTCAAAAAGTTGAGAAAGTAGTATCAAGCAAGTCCATGGTCGACAGGAATATAATTGAATCTTGTTTCATAAAAAGCAGTTTTGACAATAATATGAATATTTCCTTTGGTTTATATAAATTAGATCCATTTATAATTAATAGAATTTGGGTAGAATTTAATAATACACTGGACAAATAAATAGCTCGGGGGTGAGTTTTGCAAAGGACCTGTCCAAGTTGGCTCGCCGCGCGTCACGTGTTTAACCATTGTGGGATCTGATAGTGAGGTGCTGGCCGACCCCTTATATAGCTTCCTTGGATGCTTCACTTTCATAGTTCCTTGATAATGTGAGTAGTCACGAAAGCGCTTGGAATTTCTCTATTCTTTCAGAGTGGTTGTTTTGCATATTTTGAAATCACCTGTTTACTGTGATCTTATTGCATATATGCATATATATATATATATATATATATATATATATATATATATATATATATATATATATATATATATATAGATATATATATATATATATATATATATGCTAAAACCTTTCCAAACAAAATGGATTGCTCACTGTGACGCTGTAGAGCCAATAAAGGAATAGTTTGGAAAAAATGACCTCAACTTGTACAGTAGTGTTGTAATCCCAAAGAAAATGTGGGCATAAGAGGATCAGTTCTGACATTGTTGCCTGCTGTATGTCATTTCTCTTTCTGAGTTATTTTTCTGGGTTGAATCAGCCTTGAAAAGTGCATTGTGATGCTCCATGTTCTTAATTTTTTTTATGAAGATTAGCGCAAGGAAACTGGGGTGAGGGACGTTCACTATACATTTACAAAGTTGCAAAGGAGAATTTTCTCTGGAAAAAATGAAGAGTAACGAAAATGGACACCATGAGAGAGATAATAGATGCTGATCTCCCGTTGCTAGAGGAAGTATAAAGGGCCATGTGTAAATCTTTCAGATTTCTGATTCTCTTATGAAGATTTTACTGTGAAAATCGGAAAACATCGAAGGCCTTTTTAAGCTGCTAAAAATCAACGTTGAAGAGGCAAAGAAATAAATGGACACTGTTATTGATTCTGGAGTTTATTATCTGTCTGTAAACATCTCTTTTGTAAGGAAAATTTTATTGTTGATAATATACAATACCGATGAAGAAGACAAATTTACAATACTTTAATATCTTTACTAGTGAAAGTGTCGCCTAGTCAACAGGCCTCTCCCGTCGCATACAATAAGTAACAGATTTCTGGTCGTAGTAGTGACGGTGATGGTGGAAGGGTGACGGACTGATAACGTCAGAATTACTACAACTGCTTCCAGAATTCTGCTGCTTTCTCTTTTCAACTGAAGAAGTCTGTATACCATGCTTTACGTTTCTGTAATAATGATAACGAAGTGCTGGGAGTCCAGCATGTGTAGTACTGGCTAATCTACCTTCTCTCACAGTCGTAGGACTGGCTAATCTACCTTCTCTCACAGTCGTAGGACTGGCTAATCTACCTTCTCTCACAGTCGTAAGTGCCTAATCTACCTTCTCTCTCAGTCGTAGGACTGGCTAATCTACCTTCTCTCACAGTCGTAGGACTGGCTAATCTACCTTCTCTCACAGTCGTAGGACTGGCTAATCTACCTTCTCTCACAGTCGTAAGTGTCTAATCTACCTTCTCTCTCAGTCGTAGGACTGGCTAATCTACCTTCTCTCACAGTCGTAGGACTGCCTAATTTACCGTCTCTCACAGTCGTAGGACTGGCTAATCTACCTTCTCTCACAGTCGTAGCTATTCATGGCCCCCTCGATCTGTTGGGATGTTCAGCGTAGTGAGGACAACCTGGTGTAGTAAGGACAACCTGGTGTAGTGAGAACAACCTGGTGTAGTGAGAACAACCTGGTGTAGTGAGAACAACCTGGTGTAGTGAGAACAACCTGGTGTAGTGAAGAGAGCTTTGTGATCTGATGAGCTGGAATTGTCAACACCGAGATTTGAGTCCCGCGGGATCTTCATGGAGTATGATGGAGTACCTGCATCAGAAGACGAAGATAATATCACACGGATGTCATCAAAACCTCACCAGGGAGACTTCACCAAATTTCCGCCACAGTGGTCACAAAAATTCCACCACAGTAGCGACTGAAATCTCGTCACAGTGTTGTCACCAAAATCCTCCCACAGCATTGTGGCCACTGGCCCATCAGAGTAGTGTCACCCAAGTCCCCCTTCGTAAGGTGGTAAATATCACACGGTAATGAAGTTCCATTCGAGAGAACACAGCCAATTTGTTTTCCAGTCTCCCCCGTAATTTTATATAGGCACAGTTACACATAAGTACAATTATGGTACGTAGTGTAAATTAGGTGAAAAAACACATGAGCATCTAATGTGACTTATTGTGGCAACGTTTTGCTCTCCAGGAACTTTGTCAAGCTCCTGGAGAGCGAAACATTGCCACAGTATAATGTCGCATTAGTTGCACATGTCCTTTTACCTAACATATTGTCGGTAATTCTACCAACATTTTTACAATAGTGTAAATTACGCAGGAAAACCCCAAAAATGTCAGACAAAGTGACTTATTTTCATTCGGGTCCTTGATCTCGACTGTCCAGCTGGTGGACGAGAAATCCCCCTAAAAAAAATATATTAGTAGCACACTCACACTACCATCGCCAACCATCAACAACCCTCGCCTCGTCCCCTCTCCCTCCCTTCCCTTCCTCTCATCTCCCCTCGACTACGGTAGCCATTCCCCTCGCACATAACTCTCTCCTTTGGCGGACCACCCGTCATTCCCCTCTCTCCCCTTACTTCCTGTTGTCATTCCTCTATCTCTTCCGCTCTTCCCTCATATTCTCATCCCTCTCCAGATTTTCTTATCACTATCCTTGTGTCAGTGTCTCTTTCCCTTTATATATTCTCCCTCGCCTCTCTCTTTCCTTCTCCCCTTCCAACTTTTACTCTGTCCTTTCCTTTCCGTGTCAGCTGTTATCTCTCTCTATATATATCCATATCTCAGTATTCCCCCGGTTCTTCTATATTCCTATCTTTCCATACATGAAACACAGTCTTCATGAATTTCCACGTTCCTTCGTCTCTGTCTTGTTTTCCCCTTGAATTTCTCCCTCTATCTCTCCATGTCCCTCTTATCTTTATGTTCTCATTTTCTCCATTCGTCCCTCCCTACCGCCCTCGTCTCTCTCTCTCTCTCTCTCCTCTACCTATCACAACTACTTTGCTACGCCATCTACAATCATTCACTGTTGAAAATTCCATCTTAATCAGAATGTGCAATATAAATTATTCAGATTCCGCTATATACTCTATAAATGTTAATGATGTGGATATGTGTGTATAACATTATAACCATAAAATTAAATAGGTACACCCCATTGTCTGTTTCCCTCTCTGTCAGCACTCGCCCATTTCTAAGCTCCTACTCACTACCACTCTATACATTGACTAGTGTATAGACAGTAATTACTGTATATCAGTAATTGATATCTAAACACCATTTACTAGACATATTCAAGAAAAAATACATCCTCTGAATTATATGCATTTTTTCACCTTGAAAAAACGGCCTATAAAATTTTATATGCTATGTATATGATGAAGTTTTTCATGATATATCCTGATATATTTTCACTGTAAACTCACCTTGGCTATTCCAAATATTCATACATTTTCCGTGTAAAAATATCTTACACATAATGATCACTTACAATACATTTATTTATGGGGGCACTGAAATCCTCGAAGATTCACCACCCTGTATGTAACAGACCATCCTGAGATACGGTAATGTACACACAATCCTAACACTGTCCCAACTGCAACGGTACTTTTTAAAGCTGGCCTGGCTGCTGAAAGTTACTGAAGTCTCCCAGCTCAGGCTGGCAGAATTCGTCACACATTGTATGAAATTCATTAAATGTGATGGAATATGAGAGGAAAACGGTTGTTTATTGTTTACGCTAAGTAATTCTCATGTAGAATAAAGCAGCAGCACACTGCGAGTGTTTCCACCCTGGAACTATCACAAAGGGCAGTGTAGTAGCACAATGCTGGTGTTCCCTCATGAAGTAATATAGAACAGGGTAGGAGCACACTGCTAGTGTTCCCACAATGATGGTATCATATAGAAGAAAACGGTTGAAGACCCTTGACATCTACTCCCTGGAACGCAGGCAAGAAAGATGCATCATAACCTACACCTGGAAAATCCTGGAGGGACTAATTCCAAATCTGCACACACAACCCATCCCTACGAAAGTGAAAGACTAGGAAGACGATGCAACATACCCTCAGCGAAAAGCAGGGGAGCCGTGAGTACACTAAACCCAGCAAGTACCTGGGATCCAAGATTATTCAACAGCTTCCCATCATACATAAAGGGAATTATCAATAGACTCCCTGGTTGTCTTCAAGACGGAACTGGACAGTTACCTGAAATCCGTGCCCGATCAGCCGGGCTGTGGTTCGTACGTTGGATTACGTGCGGTCTGCAATAACAGCTTTGTTGATCAGGCGCTGATCCACTGTGAGGCCAGGTCAAGGACCGGACAGGGGGGTGATGACTCCCCAAACACATTCCATAAGAACATAAGACAGAAGGAACACTGCAACAGGCCTACCGACCCATGCGGAGCTGGTCCATGTGCCCCCCCCCCGGATAAGCCCAATGACCCACCCAGTCTGGTCACCTCCACTGAAGGTAGGAGCACGGCACCAGACCCAGCAGCACAAGTTAGTCAGGTCCAACTCACACCCACTCATGTATTTATCTAACCAATTTTTAAAACTACACAACTGTTTAGCCTAAATAACTGTACTCGGGAGTTCGTTCCACTCATCCACAACTCTATTACCAAACCAGTGCTTTCCTATATCCTTCCTGAATCTGAATGTTTCCAACTTGAAACCATTGCTGCGAGTCCTGTCTTGGCTGGAAATTTTTAGCACGATATTTACATCCCCTTTATTTATTCATGTTTTCCATTTATACACCTCGATCATATCCCCCTTAATTCTACGCCTTTCGAGAGTGTGCAGATTCAGGGCCCTCAGTCTATCCTCATAGGGAAGAGATCTGATACATGGGATCATCTTTGTCATCCTCCTCTGTACGTTTTCCAGAGCATTTATATCCATTCTGTAATACGGTGACCAGAACTGAGCAGCATAGTCTAAATGAGGCCTAACCAAGGATATATAGAGTTGAAGAACAACCTGAGGACTTCTATTATTTATACTTCTAGATATGAAGCCAAGAATTTTGTTAGCTTTATTGCGAACACTAATGCACTGTTGTCTTGGTTTTAGATTACTGCTCACCAGAACTCCTAAATCCTTTTCGCAATCAGTAGTATTAAGATCTACGTTATTTAGTTTATATGTCTCATGGTTATTTTCCTGTCTATATTAAGCTGCATCTGCCACTTCTCCGACCGCTGCATCAGTCTATTCAAATCATCCTGGAGTGCTCTAGTGTCCTCATTAGAATGAATTGGACGGCCTATTTTGGTGTCATCAGCAAGTTTGCTTATGTCGCTATTCATTCCCTCATCTATGTCGTTTATGTAAATTGTGAACAACAACGGGCCCAACACTGACCCCTGAGGAACACTGCTTGTGACGTGTCCCCATTCTGATTTCTCCCCATTTATGCAAACTCTCTGTTGCCTATTTGTCAGCCATGCCTCTACCCAGGAAAAAATTTCTCCTATTCCGTGTGCCTTAAGTTTCCTCAATAGCCTCTGATGTGGAACTCTATCGAAAGCCTTACTGAAGTCCATATACACAATATCATATTCATTACCATGATCTACCTCCTCAAACACCTTAGTGAAAAAAGGTTAGTAAATTCGTAAGACAGGAACGCCTCTTTGTAAAACCGTGTTGAGATTCATTAATCAATCTGTGCCTATCAAGATGGAGGTAAGGCTTATTGGTCTATAGTTCGAAGCCAAGGCAGACTCCAGGTTGACCTGAAAGAATGGCATCCAGTGTAAGACAGTATTCCAGTTGTGAAAGAAACTCCAGTACCTCTGAGAAGTATTCAAGTATTAGATCAAAGGAATCCACGTATCAAGAGTTAGAAATTACAGATCTCGCCACCACAATCAACACTATTACTCCTACCCATCGCCATCACAATCACCAGTACTCCTAGCCATCACCACAATCACTATTACTCTAATCACCACTACTACAATTACCATTACTCCCAGCCACTACCACTACAATCACTATTACTCCTAGCCACCACTACAATTACTCCTAGCCACCAGCTACAATCACCATTTCTCCTAGCCACCACTACAATTACTCCAGCCACCTCCACCACAATCACCATTCCTAATAGCCATCACTAATATAATCACCGTTACTCCTAGGCACCACCACCACAATCATAATTATTACTCCTAGCCATCACCACTACAATCACCATCATTACTCCCAACCACCACAACCACAGTCCCATTACTCCCAGTCACCACCACCACAATCACCACCATTACTCCTAGCAACCACTAAGAAAGTCACCAGCATTACTCCTAGCCACACCACACCACAATCACTACCATTGCTCCCAGCCACCGGTGTTATTACAAGTAACACCAGTGAGACCGGCGGTACCACTACTACCAATACCACCCTTGGCAGAAGTACCACAAGTACTACTCGTGGCAGAACCACCACCAGTAGCACCAGTACCACGGGTAGCATGAGTGTCAGCAGCGTCACCACCAGAAGCACCGGTAACATGAGTGCCAGCAGTGTCACCACTAGTAGCATGAGTACCAGCAGTGCCACAACCAGTAGCACGAGTGCGAGCAGTGTTACCACCAGTAGCATGGGTGCGAGCAGTGTTACCACCAGTAGCATGAGTGCCAGCAGTGTCACCACCAGTAGCATGGGTGCGAGCAGTGTTACCACCAGTAGCATGAATGCCAGCAGTATTACCACCAGTAGCACGAATGCCAGCAGTATTACCACCAGTAGCACGAGTGCCAGCAGTGTCACCACCAGTAGCACGAGTGCCAGCAGTGTCACCAGTGTCACCACCAGTAGCACCAGTACTACCTCTGGAATATTCATTCAAAAAGGGGAAAAAAAATTCCTCCACCCCACTTTTACAAAGAATATTTTATAGTGCTCTTATTTTGTTTAGAATTTTATGAGAGAGAGAGAGAGAGAGAGAGAGAGAGAGAGAGAGAGAGAGAGAGAGAGAGAGAGAGAGAGAGAGAGAGAGAGAGAGAGAGAGAGAGAGAGAGAGAGCGTGCCCATGCCTTCTGCCTCAGGCGCAAATTCGTGAAAACTCCACGTTAATCAAGAACAGCAAGAAACCCCAATCGCGTCTTAGATAGTCGATGGAGAGGGAACCTAGAACCGGGAATCATCCCACAGCCACTAAAAACATCGGATATATCCCTCACTCCTCAAAGGTGACAGCACAGCGGTAGTGAGCAACTACACACCAGTAGCACCGTCATCACTCATTATTAAAAATCTTTGATTATTATTTATTATAATCAAGGGGGAAGCGCTAAACCCGGAGGATTATACAGCGCCTGGGGGGGGGATGTGGAAGGCATTCAGGCTTAATTCGGGGAACTGGAGCACAGATCCAATTCCCTAAATCAAGAGCCCCTCACCAACATCAAGGAACCTTCCTTGAGGGGAAAAATCTTTGAGAGAGTTTCCAGAAGACTGCTAACCACATGGATTCCCACAAAATAAACATCCCATGGCAGAATGAGTTTAGAGCTCAACGTGGTCGTGGATACAAAGACAAAGTGCAAATATAGTATATACAGACTTAACGAGAACTTTCAACAAGGATAATCACGTTGTAATAATGCACAAAATGTAATCAAAACGAATAACTCTAAAAGTGTAAAGTAAAAGGACACAAGTGCAACTAATGTGACATTTTATTGTGGCAACGTTTCGTTCTCCAGGAGCTTTATCAAGCCATTACAAACAATACATGGACACAGAGGGTATATAAAGGCTCAGAGTGAGGTGAAGTACTAGTGAGGTACCATTTAGATGTTCACTAGTGGTAGTAGTAGTAGTGGTAGTGACAAAAGTAGTAGTAGTAATACAATATGGTAGAGCAATTAATTCGTACATGAGTAAAAGGATATAAAAGCTATTACTTGGGTAACAAAAATAGGTTGGACAAATATGTAGACTGGAAAGAGGCAGCTTGTTTCAGTGTTCACTCTCTGTAATGTGCTTTGTGTAGTATAACAGGAGAGACTATTACTACTACTACTTTTGTCACTACTACTACTACTATTACCACTAGTGAACATCTAAATGTTACTTCACTAGTATTACACCTCACTCTGAGCCTTTATATACCCTCTGTGTCCATGTATTGTTTGTAATGGCTTGATAAAGCTCCTGGAGAGCGAAACGTTGCCACAATAAAATGTCACATTAGTTGCACTTGTGTCCTTTTACTTTACATATTGTCGGTAATTCTACCAACTTTATTACAACTCTAAAAGTGAAGAGGGGGATTAATGATTTTTCAAAAAATGAATGAAAAGTAATAGCCAACGGAATGACGTCAGAGGTTGCCAGAGTGATAACCTGTGTTCCCCAAGGGACAGTACTCGCCCCCATTCTTTTCTTCTCTCATATCCGACTTAGACAGAGGCATAAATCACAGCTGCGATTCATCCTTTGCAGACGATACTAGAATTTTTATGAATAGTATCCACTTGAGGATGCTGCGAATCTCCAAGCGGATTTATATTAAATCTTCCAGTGGACGACAGCAAACAATATGTTAAATGAAAACAGTTTTCAGTGACTCCGTTATGGAAAATTAAAGAAACAAAAACTACAAATAACTGAAATCACTCGACAGAACAAAAGACTAATATGAAGGATTTAGGGATAATAATTTCGGAACGTCTCACTTTCAAGGTTCATGACAGTATCACTATCACAATAGAGATCAATAAGACTGATGAGAACTTTCAAAACAAGGGATGCAAGCAGAACTGTAGACCGAGAGAATGTATAGAGAATCTTCACCGCATGTATAGTCAAGCACCCAAGTTACTGTGTATATTTGAAGTTCAATGATCTGTTCTTAGAACGCAAGTGAGAAAAATAAATTGTCATTTACTGATGGAAAATCGTCAACAGACTGGTCCTAGATATGTACACAGAAAAAAACACCCATAGTTCTGCATATGTCAATCTTACCCTAGCAGAGTTGGGGTTAAATGTAAATAACCTGTATAGATGAATAATTACAGTATCAACTTATCAGTATTCAAGAATTTTTTTTTGTGTTCATGTTCTCTCCGCATTCTGAGAGTTAACCCATGGTAGGTGAATCGTACAACTCCAGGCCAGTGCGTAAGTCACTGGGCCAGCTGGCTACAATAAGATTCGTGGGTTCTAATCCCACTCGTACTGTGATTTGTTTGCAATCGCATTATTACGATTTCGTGAATCGTGTACACAGAAATCACTCCCTGAATAGCAAGAAGTTCGGCAGATCGTGCAAAATATCCCCGATAAAGAGCAGGGGAGCTATGAGTACACTAAATATCACTAACAAATGTTAGGAGACCCTTCACATGTCAACATCCTCCCTTCACATATAAAAGGGGATTTCCAACAGAATCCCTGGCTGTCTTCAAGATGGAACTTAATAAGTTCCTTATGTTACCTCTCAGCTCTCGATCAGCTGGGGTGTGGTTCATACATCAGCCTGTATGCGACCAGTAGTAACAGCCTGGTTCATCAAGTCTTGATCCAAAAGGAGGCCTGGTTTGGGACTGTCCCACAATACCAGTGATTCGAGAAAACCTTAAGGTATCTTTAGGTACCAGATACGTATATATACATACGATGCTGACACTCAGAGCATCAAGAAGTAATTTACGGTGAAGGAAAGAGTGAAGCAGCATTTCGTCGTTCTTCAGAGAACATGTAAAACATAAACAAATGTATTAGAGAAAAGTAGTTGTGGTAGCAGTAGTATTGGTATTAATAGCAATGGTAGTAGTAATAATAGTAATAGTAGCAGAAACAGAAATAGCAGCAGTAGTAGTATTAGTTGTTGTTGTTGTTGTAGTAGTTGTAGTAATAGTAGTTGTAGTAATAGTAGTAGTAATAGTAGTTGTAGTAATAGTAGTTGTGGTAACAGTAGTTGTGGTAACAGTAGTTGTGGTAACAGTAGTTGTGGTAACAGTAGTTGTAGTAATAGTTGTAGTAATAATAATAGTGATGTTGGAAGTAACAGTAGACGTAGTAGTGGAAGTATTGGTGGTAGAATTGGTAATAGTAGTAATGAAAATAATAATAGCAGTGAAAGTATTAGTATTGGTGATAATAGTAGTAATAGTTACATCAGCAGTAGTAGTAGTAGTAGTCAATCAATTAATAATACCAGTGTTATGAAATAATATTAAGAGATAAAATTCCCTTGCATATATTTCAGCATCATTATGGTTGTCATTATATAAACAACAGGAAGTTTGCGGTATTGAGAGCTGGAGTGGTGTAGCGTTGAGGACGTGTGAGCGTTTATAACGTTAGTGAAGAGGTGCTATAGGATGGGATGGAACGTTGTACCGTAGGGAAAAGGAATAGCGTGAGGGGGGGAAGTGTTTTAGTGTAGGAGAGGGGGTGGTACAGTGTGGGTGGGAAAAATATATCGTAGGAGAGGGGGTGGTACAGTGTGGGTGGGAACACTATATCGTATGAAAGGGGGTGGTACAGTGTGGGTGGGAACACTATATCGTAGGAGAGGGGGTGGTACAGTGTGGGTGGGAAAAATATATCGTAGGAGAGGGGGTGGTACAGTGTGGGTGGGAACATTATATCGTATGAAAGGGGGTGGTACAGTGTGGGTGGGAACACTATATCGTAGGAGAGGGGGTGGTACAGTGTGGGTGGGAAAAATATATCGTAGGAGAGGGGGTGGAACAGTGTGGGTGGGAACACTATATCGTATGAAAGGGGGTGGTACAGTGTGGGTGGGAACACTATATCGTAGGAGAGGGGGTGGTACAGTGTGGGTGGGAACACTATATCGTATGAAAGGGGGTGGTACAGTGTGGGTGGGTACACTATATCGTAGGGGAAGGGGAGTTATAGTGTGCGAGGGGGGACCTATATCGTAGAGGGGCTGTTATGGCTGGGAGGGGAGCATTCGACCCAGCGCCTTCGATAAACGCCAGTGGAAACGATGATTAATGAGCGATATGTCACGTCGAATGTACCCAGCTAACAGTGGGAGGGAGGGAGGAGGGAGAGAGATGGAGGAATGGAAGGGAGGAAAGGCAGGAATAGAGGGAGAGCAGGAAGAGAGAGAGATGGAGAGAAGGATGTGTGTGAGAGAGAGGGATGTAACATTGAGAAAGAGGGAGAGGAGAGGACCGAGGGAAGGAAGAGACATGGCGGAAGGAGTGTATAGGAAGTAAAGAGAAGGAGGGAGAGAAAGAAGGAAGGTAGAGAGGAAAAGGCTGAAGAAATGAGAAATCAGATGGGGAAGGAACTAGATAAAAGGCATTAAAGAATAAAGATGGAGGAAATAAGCGAAATAAGAGTAATAAAGAAAGGGGTATGGAATGAACGCAGAATAGTGAGGAGAAAAGAGAAAATAGAAAAAAGGAAATAAAAAAAGGAGGTAGGAAGAAAAAAGAGAAGAGAAGGAGGGCGCACAGAGAAGGAAGAGAAAAAGAGGGAGGGAAAGAGGACACACTCAACGCCGACTAATCGATTATTTTGTTTGTAATATTCATCTATTTTTTTTCAGTTGTCTTATAGCTGAAATTAAGTAAACAAAACTGCCTCCTGCTTCCTTCTCCTCCTCCTCCATCTTCATCATCTCCTCCTCCTCCTCCTCCTCCTCCCATTCCTAACAGTACTCTGATGGGATTCCCTTACCTGTTCCACCTGCTGTCACCATGACCGTGACACCTGCGTGTCGCACTTCTATTCGATGAGAGATTATAATTTCTTTTCCACGAGTCATTCCCATTCCTGGTATTTTTTTCCCATTCTTAAACCACGTGCAATTACCAATTCTGTTACTACAACTACTCTTTCAGTCCTCTTCCTTTTATTTTCTCATTCTTTCTGTTAAAATTATTCTTTTTCTCCTGTTCCTGTTATTTCTTCTGTTTCTCTTTTCCGTCCTCTTCCACTTATCACTACTTTTCCAGTTCTCTTTCTATTGTTTCTTCTATTCCGCTTCCCGTATTTTTTCTGTTTCCTTCTCTTCAACCAGACTACCACCCACTCACCGTCAACACACACACACACATACACACACACACACACACACACACACACACACACACACACACACACACACACACACACACACACACACACACACACACACTACTTGAGGTATGGAAGACAGCAAATGTAGTCCAAATTTTTAAAAAAAGGAGACAGACATGACGCACTAAACTACAGACCAGTGTCACTGACATGTATACTATGCAAAGTAGTGGAGAAGATTATCAGGAGAAGAGTGGTAGAGCACCTAGAAAGGAACGAGCTGATCAACGACAACCAGCACGGTTTCAGGGACGGGGTGACAGCAGTAAGACAAGGGAGAGAGGGGTGGGTATATTACATTTTCTTGGACTGTAAGAAGGCTTTCGACAAACTTCCACACACGAGATTAGTGCATAAGCTGGAAGACCAGGCAGGTATAACAGAGAAGGCACTGCAATGGAACAGGAAATACCTGTCGGGAAGACAGCGAGTCACGGTACGTGACGAGGTGTCAGAGTGGGCGCCTGTGACGAGCGGGGTTCCACAGGGGTCAGTCCTAGGACCGGTGCTATTTCTAATGTATGTGAACGACATGACGAAAGGAAAAGACTCAGAAGTGTCCCTCTTTGCAGATGATGTGAATGTGATGAGAAGAATTCAATCGGACGAGCATCAGGCGGAACTACAAAGGGATCTGGGCAGGCTGCAGGCCTGGACCGATTGGGGAAGGGTAAAGAAGACCGCAGACGGAGTACAGTCTAGGGGGCCAGGGACTACAAACCTCACTCAAGGAAAAGGATCTTCGGGTGAGTATAAGATGGGGCACATCTGAGGCGCACATCAACCAAGTAACTGCTGCACCATTTGGGCTCCTAGCAAACCTAAGAATAGCATTCCGACATCTCAATAAAGAATCGTTCAGGCTCCTGTACACCGTGTATGTCAAGACCAAATTGAAGTATGCAGCATCATTTTGGCAAGTGCAAAGGTTTGCAACAAGACTAGTCCTGGAGCTGAGGGGCATGTCCTACGAGGAGAGGTTAAGGGAAATCGACCTGACGACACTTAAGGACAGGAGAGATGGGGGGATATGATAACGATATATAAAATACTGAGAAATTGACAAGGTGGACAGAGACAGGATGTTCCAGTGATGGAACACAGCAACAAGGGGTCACAATTGGAAATTGAAGACTCGGATGACTCACAGGGATGTTAGGAAGTATTTCTTCAGTCACAGAGTTGTCAGGAAGTGGAATAGTCTGGGTAGTGATGTAATGGAGGCAGGATCCGTAAATATCTTTAAGAAGAGGTATGATAAAGCTCATGTAGCAGGAAGAGTGACCTAGTAGCAACCATTGAAGAGGCGGGGCCAGGAGCTTTGAATCGACCCCTGCAACCATAAACAGATGAGTACACACACACACACACACACACATTTGCTACTCATTTCCTTAATGATAACACTCATCTAATCCTCTCTCTTATTCCCGCTGCTCTGTCCACCTCTTCCTCCCTCCTTTCAATTATACTTTTTCATGTTCTTTTGTCTTTTGCATATTCTTACAATCAACTATATTTATATTTTAATATATATATATATATATATATATATATATATATATATATATATATATATATAGGCAGTGGAGATGTCATGTCTGAGGGCAATGTGTGGTGTGAATATAATGCAGAGAATTCGTAGTTTGGAAGTTAGGAGGAGGTGCGGGATTACCAAAACTGTTGTCCAGAGGGCTGAGGAAGGGTTGTTGAGGTGGTTCGGACATGTAGAGAGAATGGAGCGAAACAGAATAACTTCAAGAGTGTATCAGTCTGTAGTGGAAGGAAGGCGGGGTAGGGGTCGGCCTAGGAAGGGTTGGAGGGAGGGGGTAAAGGAGGTTTTGTGTGCGAGGGGCTTGGACTTCCAGCAGGCATGCGTGAGCGTGTTTGATAGGAGTGAATGGAGACAAATGGTTTTTAATACTTGACGTGCTGTTGGAGTGTGAGCAAAGTAACATTTATGAAGGGATTCAGGGAAACCGGCAGGCCGGACTTGAGTCCTGGAGATGGGAAGTACAGTGCCTGCACTCTGAAGGAGGGGTGTTAATGTTGCAGTTTAAAAACTGTAGTGTAAAGCACCCTTCTGGCAAGACAGTGATGGAGTGAATGATGGTGAAAGTTTTTCTTTTTCGGGCCACCCTGCCTTGGTGGGAATGGGCCAGTGTGATAATAAAAAAAAAAATAAAAAATATATATATATATATATATATATATATATATATATATATATATATATATATATATATATATATATATATATATATATATATATATATATATATACACACACATTTCGGTAACATTACTAACTCCACATTCTGCACGAAACCACAGCCTTCTATTAGGTCGATTTAGAGACACGTATCGAGAGAGAATCGTAACATTCTTGCAAATCCACACGACTACTGACTTCACGTTTAGTCATTGAATAACTTGAAATATTGAATATATCAGGGGAAAATCTCTAACCCCCCATAAACAATTAATCTTCCCACGACCACGGGGAACCACAGTTTGTAATGGATCGATGGCGAGACCAGGGAGAGGCTACTAGCACAAAGGTTCCTCTGGTTCTAAGTACAAATTTGTTTTCGCCAGTGTTGTGAACGCAAGCAAAATCCAAACATACCTTTGTAACTAATTGATTGACAAAATGTTTGACGTTATATAATTTAATGAGTTGCTATAACTGAGTTACATGCTATAATTGAAGAACTTTCTATAACTGACACACTGTAATTAAATGACTTGCTATAGCTGAGTGACATGCTATGATTCAATGACTTGCTATAATTTAGTGACTTGTTATAACTGCTTGACATGCAGTGATTAAATGATATGCTATAGATGACATGCTGTAAATTCAATATACTTGAACTACATGACATGCTATAATTAAATGACATGACATAACTGCTGTAAATAAAACAAAGTCTCTTGCTAAATTACTTGCTATAATTGAGGGACACGTTAAAAGTGAATTAAGTGTCATAATTAAATTACTAATTATACTAGAGCACTGCAAGTCCTTAGGAGCACTCTTCACTGTTATTCATTTAACGTTTGTTAGTCATTCGCTTATTACAGGAGAGAGAAAAATCTACTCCTCCCCCCCTTCCCTCTCACACCATTCTACGACAGATGACTGATAGAGCAGGCACGGCAGAACAGGGAGGGAGGAAGGGAGAGAGAGAGAGAGAGAGAGAGAGAGAGAGAGAGAGAGAGAGAGAGAGAGAGAGAGAGAGAAACTTGGTTGTATATACACATGTATAAAAGCATACAAGTATTATTGTGGAAAGAAATTACATATAAAACACGGCATTACATAAACAAACACCAGAGTGAAAAAACAAACACAACATTTTTGTGTGTATTTACACACAGCGTTTTTGTGTGTATATTCAGATCATCCGAATCTCACCTAACTAATCAGAGGCGTTAATATGAAGATTGAAGGAAAGTACTATCATATAACTGCGAAAATTCTTAACATCACGACTGTAAACACCTCAGAGAGAGGGCAGATTAGATTATTATAAGCAAGGGGTAAGCGCTAAACCCGGAGGATTATACAGCGCCTGGGGGGGGGGGATGTGGAAGGCATTCAGGCTTAATTCGGGGAACTGGAGCACAGATCCAATTCCCTAAATCAAGAACCCCTCACCAACATCAAGGAACCTTCCTTGAGAGGGGGGGGGGCAGATTAGAACAATGGTCTGCTAGTTTTAAGATGAGCTTGACTAAGGATCGAGTCCTGTCCCTTGAGAACTGACAGTAGGAGACATTAATAAATCAGAAGCCATAACGCAGCATGAAAAACAATATACATGGCAAAGTGTCGCTTGTCTTGTAAGTTTGTTCATGTTAACAGATTTTAAATGCAAGAGATTTCACTATAATCATGGGGGAGCCCTAAACTCGTAGGGAATATACAACGCCTGTGGGGGGGGCTTAAGGGATGGGAGGCATTCAGGCTCAATTCAAGAAACTCGAACACATATCCAATTCCAAGGATCAAGAGCCCCTCACAGCGTCAAGGAACCTCCCTTGAGGGGAAATCAAAGAGAAATGCAAGAAAGTGAGCTTCATATGACAGGTCGTTTATATCGATTCTGATAAACTCATACGTAAAAAAGATTTAAGTATTTGGGAGCCAGAAAGTGAAATACTGAAGACTTCACTATCTGGAAGTTACTTTGACATTAGAAAAGTGAGGCATAGGTGATTATACTTAATCCATCAGGTCACCCACTCAATATGAATTCATATATAGTTTCCATCATTTTATTCCCAAGTTACGCGTGTGGCTTCTTATTACCTGGAAGATACTGAACGGAAGTTTTTTATAACAGACAAATAACCCCGCACATGGGAGAGAGAAGTTTACTACGTTTCGACTCGACTTGGACAATTTACAAGTCACACTAACACAGAGTGAGGGAGGGAGTGTACAAGGCAAGGAGGACTGGGACGGGACAGAGGAAGAAAATAATGGTGGTAGTGGTAATGCTGCGAGTTTTTTCTAATCTTTCATATATTTTCATAACCTTACATCTTATCTCCTCTCTCTTTAGCACAGGTATCGTTAGTGACGTCAGAGTTTCACACTAAAATATTTTTTCCGCTCCTAGATTCATTTTGATCTCTTCTGTCCGATCCATATTTAGGTGTGACCACCACACAGCAGCTACACATTCAAATTTTGGCCAAACATGGGTTGCAAACGCATTTTTATATTTCTTCAACCATATTTGCAATAATTATTTTTAGTTAACTTGTGTTGCATAAGCTTTTCTCGCGACTTTATTTGCGTTATCTCTTGCTATTTTTTTTTTCTTATATCCCTTTCTATATTTTTCTTATATCCCTTTCTTTGTATCTTTTTCTTAATCAGTTTCTCGAAAACTTTAGATGTTTGAAATTGAACTGTTGACCATGAGGTCATTCTGTGGTGTGTGTGAGATTGCAGGGGTCGAGTCATAGCTCCTGGCCCCGCCTCTTCACTGGTCGCTACTAGGTCCACTCTCTCGCTACTCCATGAGCTTCATCATACCTCTTTTTAAAGCTATGTGTGGATCCTGCCTCACTACATCACTCTCCAGACTGTTTCACTTTCTGTATGTGTTAGAGAGAGAGAGAGAGAGAGACCCTCCTTGGCTAGCTGCAAGAACTGTGTCAAAACTTTCAGTGGTGACAATAAGGCAGGAGGAGGTGCATTTCCTTCTTAAAACGCTTGACCAAGAAAAGGCTGTGGGCCCAGACAAGTTGAGCCCAAGATTGCTGAGATGTGCAGACCAGGTAGCAGCACCTCTAACTCGCATCTTTCAGCACTGCCTAGTACAGTGTAAATGGCCCTTTCTGTGGAAAGAGGTAAATGTAGTCCCTGTTCACCAAAAGAAGAGCATAGCAGAAATCAGCAACTACACACCAGTGTCACTCCTGTCAATCACTGGTAAGATCCTTGAGACAATAATCTCAAGACAAATGACAGAGTTTTTTGACTACCACTCACTACTTTGTGATCGTCAATATGGCTTCAGGAAAGGTTACTCTGCTGCTGATCTCTTGTTAAACCTCTCCACTAAGTGGCACCAGTCACTGGATGAATCCAAAGTCAGCTGTGTGGTAGCACTGGACATTGCTGGCGCTTTCTACCGGGTGTGGCACCAGGGCCTCTTAGCAAAACTTCAAGCACTGGGAATTGCAGGCTCTACGCTATGTCTCCTCAGTGATTACCTTCATGGTAGATCTCTAAGTGTAGTTCTCAATGGAACGGAATCAGCAAGACATTCTATTGGGGCAAGTGTTCCACAAGGAAGCGTGCTGGGACCATTGTTATGGAATGTCTACTTCAACGACCTTCTTCATCTCATCCCGGAATCACATGCATATGCAGAAGACTGTACACTGACATTCACTTATCCAAGAGAAGAAATGCCAGCTGCTCTAAGCAACATCAATCACCAGCTGAGAGCTATATCAGCTTGGGGAAATAGATGGCAAGTAACATTTGCACCTGAGAAAACGCAAATGATGATGGTCTCTAGGCACCATGATGGTAACGCTGCAGTAGTCAGGATGAATGGGAGGGTGTTGGCACCTGGAGAAGAAGTAGATATCCTTGGGGTGAAATTTGACTCCAAACTAACCATGAAGAACCATGTTGTAAATTTTGCAAACAAGGCAGCCAGGAAGCTTACAGCACTTCGCCGTATCTCGCATCTACTTGTCAGTAGAGGTTGCAAGATTCTGTACGAGGCACAAGTATGCTCACACCTTGAGTATGCTCCACTTTCTTGGTTTGCCTGCCTCCCCTCTCATCTGCGACTGCTTGACAGAGTAGAGAACAGAGCAAGACGTCTCATCTCTCGCCTGGACCCATCCTGGATAGATTTGTCGTTTCAGCAGAGCCTTCAACACAGGAGGGATGTGGGTGGCCTTACTGTTATGTACAAGGCCAATATTGTTAAAGTACCACACTTGGATCCACTTCGAGGACAGCCTGAAACAAGCTTTTATGTCACAAGACGGGCAGAAAGCAGCAACTTCACTCTGGCTGTACCCTTCTTCAGAACATCACTCCATCTGAGATCATATATACCCAGGATGACTCGAGTATGGAACACATTCGTACAGCATAATGATGTCAACGAGATAAAGTCAGTTGATCAAATGAAAATGCTGGCCCACAGATGGTTCCAACTTCATCCTGTTCCCTACTTGTATGTCTCATAACAATAAAAATGCTTTCAAATGAGCTGACGTAGGTAACAGCTCTTAGCTTGTCAATAAAGTTAGGAATCCTTAACCTGTAAATAGCTTGTCAATAAAGCTAGGGATCCTTAACCTTGTCAAACCCTGTGAGAGAGAGAGAGAGAGAGAGAGAGAGAGAGAGAGACAGACAGACAGACAGACAGACAGAGAACCATGAGCTGATCTGAGTGGTGGGCTCATCCTGATGGGCAAAGGAAAGGTTTCATATGAAGGTCTTGAGGAATACGGAGGAAGGGAGAGGAGAATGGAGAGGTAGGAAAGAGATCATGAAGAAATATAAACGGGGAATGATGAGGGAGGTGAGAAATAGGCATGGAATGGAGGGAAGAGATAGACACACGAGATAGGAGTGAATGAGAGTGAGAGTGAGAGAGGCAGGCAGGCTCAGTAAGATGAGTATAAAGATAGTGAAAGACAGGAATTAGAGGGAGATATGAGTAAAGAAAGGAGATAAAACGTAAGGAAAGGGGGGAAGAAAACACTAGAGAGAGATGAAAGCGAAGTAAAACAATATGTAAGATAAAATAACACGAGAACAAAAAATGGTGAGAGGTCAATAAATTTGATATTATTAAAGGAAATCAATAAACAGGAACAAAAGAGAGAGAGGGAGAGCAGGAGAAAGAGAGGAAAAGAGGGAGAAAGAGACAGAGAGAGTGAGAAGAGAGACAGTGAGAGAGAAGACACATAATAAGAAAAATACTTTAGAAAAACTACACTTAAAACTACAGCTCTCAAAAAAATACAGCCATGTTATTCGCCAATCACAGACTCTCATAAAACAACGCTGAGCTTTGAAAAGTATCAAGTTTATTGTACAGTTATGATCTGTCTTCCTCTCGTCTCTCCTCTCTCTCAACATTCTACGTCCCAGAAGATGAGAGACTTACTAGAAACCTAACACATTAGCAACAGACACACACACACAGACGACAACAAAGACAAACAAGAGCAGACAAAAGAATAAATAATAACGCAATCGGCTTTAAAACAAAGTAGCGCATTCTATCAAACAATGTGAAAAGTGAGGGCCATTGCCGCTGCAGTTGGACTTAAATCAAGCGTGGAGTGCTTGATGCCGATTGTGAAATTAATATTTATGCCTGGCTCTTGTAAACACTACAGTGGATTCATCACTTGGAGAATTTATAACCCAAAAATATAGAAGGGTGATTAATATTTTGATCACTGAAATTTTTTTTTTTAATTGTAATGCAGTGTGTTCATGAGTATGTATATGTGTGTGTGTGTGTGTGTGTACTCACCTAGTTGTACTCACCTAGTTGAGGTTGCAGGGGTCGAGTCCAAGCTCCTGGCCCCGCCTCTTCACTGGTCGCCACTAGGTCCACTCTCTCCCTGCTCCATGAAGTTTATCATACCGCTTCTGAAAGCTATGTATGGATCTTGCCTCCACCTCCCTTTCCGGACTATTCCACTTCCTGACAACTCTGTGACTGAAGAAATACTTCCTAACATCCCTGTGACTCATCTGAGTCTTCAATTTCCAACTGTGACCCCTTGTTTCTGTGTCCTATCTCTGGAACATCCTGTCTGTCAACCTTATCTATTCCCTTCCGTAATTTATACGTCGTTATCATGTCATCCTTGTCCCTCCTGTCCTCCAGTGTAGTCAGGTCTATTTCCCTTAACCTCTCCTCGTAGAACATGCCTCTTAGCTCCGAGACTAGTCTCGTTGCAAACCTTTGCACTTTCTCTACTTTCCTGATGTGCTTGGCCAAGCGATGGGTTCCAAACTGGAGCGGCTTACTCCAATATGGGCTTGACGTATACGGTGTACAGGGTCCGGAATGCTATTCTTAGGTTCGCTAGTCGCCCATATGCTGCAGCAGTTATTTGGTTGATGTGCGCCTCAGGAGATATGCTCGGTATTATACATACTCCAAGATCCTTTTTCTTGAGTGAGGTTTGTAGTCTTTGGCCCCCTAGACTGTACTCTGTCTGCAGTCTTTTCGGCCCTTCCCCGATCTTCACGACTTTGCCCTTGGTGGGTTGAACTTCAGGAGCCAGGTGATGGACCAGATCTGTCCAGATCCCTTTGTAGTCCTACTTGGTCCTCCTTCGACTGAATTCTCCTCATTAACTTCGCATCGTCTGTGAAGGGGCACTTCTGAGTCTATTCCTTCCACCATGTTGTTCACAGATACCAGAAACAGCACTGGTTCAGACCACACTGTGTGTGTGTGTGTGTGTGTGTGTGTGTGTGTGTGTGTGTGTGTGTGTGTGTGTGTGTGTGTGTGTGTAAAATTGGTCACTTAGCAAGAATTCATTTAAAAATTTAGTCTTTTCTAAAATTTTCTCTTATACGTTTAAGCATATTTTTTTTTTCTTTCATGTTAATGTAAAAATTATCATTTTGTACCAAACTAAGACAAGATAACTTACCTAACATTATAACAAGCCCAATATAATTTAGCCTAATCCAACTAAATATATATTAGACAAGTTTACAATAATTTAGTAATAAACAAACACAATGAAATTTTTTTTTTGTTAGGCTCAGAAATTTTTTTTACAAAATTGCTACATATACAAATTTTCGGTTGCTTTATTCGGCAAGAAGAGCATTGCTGTTTAAGCCAAAATCGCAAGTTTTACCTATTCGGCATATATATATATATATATATATATATATATATATATATATAGATATATATATATATATATATATATATATATATATATATATATGGAGATACCACCTCTAGAACTGTCCTGGGGACCCTCATCCTCAGAGAAAAGAATAAACTTGCTTCAGGGAAAACTCAAGGTTCTCCCTGAAGCTGTTTGAGAATTTTCTCCTACCACCCCCTATATTTCAAGTATGTTTTATTTAAAGACAAAATACATTGGCCAAACATTCACAAAAATACAACAAAGTAAAACAACATAGGTAACTCAGAGCTACATCTCGAATACTTCGTCCAGCTCCCCTGCGGTGGGCCGCGTGCCCAGAATGCTGCAGGCATTTCCTCTCTGGATCGCAACACTGAGTCTCTGAAAGAGGAAGCTGGTCGCCCTTTGGTCCTTGGTTTCTATGATGAGCTTTTCACCCAGCTCTTTGAGGAACTTTAGAGCACACTTGCCCCATGCTCCAAGGGTCTCTTATCATGTGGGAGTTCGAAAATTTAGTACTGCAGTTACTTTACTTTGGTCAGTCGTAACCCCTCTAGGAGTGACTACGTGACCAAGAAACTTAATTTCTGATCTGAAAAATTGACATTTTGACAGTTTGATCTTTAAATTGGCTTCTTCAAGCTTACCAAGTACTACATCAAGTCTTTTCAAGTGTGTATCCACGTCTTTAGACATGACGATTACGTCATCTAAGTACACCATAAGTGCATTACCTATGAGACCTCTAAAGATATTAGTCATGAGCCTTGAGAACGTGATAGGGGAAGATCGTAATCCAAATGCCATACGGAGGAAGTGATAATGACCTGTAGGAGTGGAGAATGCAGTTAGTTCTTGGCTGTCCTCGTGAAGAGGGACTTGCCAAAACCCCTGTAACAAATCTAGGGTTGAAAAGACTTTGTTATCTCCGATATTACGTAAAAGATCACCCAGTACAGGGAGTGGAAAGCGATCTGGAATGGTTTTTGCGTTTAACTTCCTAAAGTCAATTACTGGACGCCAAGTACCATCCTTCTTAGGTACTAGTATCAAGGGTGCATTCCAAGGAGAATTGCTAGGTGCAATAACTCCATCATCAAGCATTTGATTGATCAATTCTTCTGCGACAGCAACTTGTGAATGAGGCATTCTGTACGCAGGTATGTAGATAGGTCTAGTACCAGGTTCAAGTGGAATACGATGGGACAATAAGTTCGTTATACCCATCTTCTCACCTGGTAAAGCAATGGCTTTACGACGTTTGTTCAACAGAGTCAACAAACGCTTGACTTCATCTGGGAAGTCAGTGGGAGCTAAGTCTTTCTCCTCAACTGGTGGAACAGATTGATCCAGTGCAGTGGATGTGGTCTCCCCTGTTCCTCTAACTGAGTTGCTTAAGAAAGATGCTCCTTTTGTTTGGACCTTCCGTCAAGAAAGAGCATTCCAAACTCTAAAAGAAAAGCTAACATCTGCTCCAATTTTGAAATTTCCAGATTTTTCTAAGCCTTTCTATCTGACAACTGATGCTAGTTCAATTGGCATAGGTGCCGTACTAGCTCAGAAGACCGATGGCAAGTACAACGCAGTTGCATTTGCTAGCCGAGTCCTTACGAAGGCTGAACGTAATTATACAGTAACTGAGCAAGAAGCTTTAGCAATAGTATGGTCTTTAAAGCACTTCCGAGACATTATTTATCAGTACTCTGTTCATGTCTTGACAGATCATGCTCCACTGATACCCTTATTCCAGAACAAACAACCTACTGGAAGGTTAGCCAGATGGACCTTGACTATCCAAGAGTTCAATCCCACCGCTGCCACCATTTATCATGTGGGAGTTCGATACGTGGACTAGGGTAGAAATACTCACGTAGGCTGTTATACGTATAATTACTGTTATGTGGACAGAGCCCGCAGCCGTTACCTATCTCCTTGGCTACACTCGTAAAACTGCCTAGGCGGCTGGCCAGTACCCCGTAGTGGGTGTTTTGAAATAGTGTCAGCTCAGCACAATATGAAGACCGTGACTCAAGACGGTTGGTCGTGAGTCAACGGACACTGGTTACTGGTAACTGGTTACTACGTTACTACTACTGAGACTCTGACCCTATTGGAATGAAGTTATAGCAAGGGGGAAGGTCTTCATATTTTCGGATCTTCTGGGTCTCCCTGTATATATATATATATATATATATATATATATATATATATATATATATATATATATATATATATATATATATACACACACACACACACACACACACACACACATTGCGTCCTTTTCAAGGGATGCAACACCCCACCAGCACATTCTGCATCTCTACACTGATGAATTGAGTATCTTTTGCTGCTCCCAATAAACCTTATGGAGCATCTTTTGCTGCTCCCAATAAACCTTATGGAGCATCTTTTGCTACTCCCAATAAACCTCATGGAGCATCTTTTGCTGCTCCCAATAAACCTCATGGATAAACCAACATTTACCTGAGGGGCTCTGGGTCACCTTCTGGAAATAGGTGAATTTGCTCTTTTTGCTGCTCACCCATTTTCTTTATTCAATGGAAAATTCCCTTACTGATCGATGCTAGATGCTTTGGGTCAGAATGTTGAAGTCTTGTATAATGATACAATATGGTGGGGAGGTAGTTGTCATAATACTAATGTAGTGTTCGCTAGGTCATTACTAAATATTTTATGTCAATGGGTTTCTTTATGCTTCTGCTGTTACTGTTTTAATAACTTGCATTCATCTTTCTGGCACCTGGCACATATGCCCTGTTTGATACCGTCTCATTCTAGCTGGAGTCGTTCCTCTGAACGGATGTTTCTGGACTTTTTACTCATTTCTGCAACATTACAAGTTCCTGATGTGTTGATTTCAACACGCAAGACTTACAGCTATCATTCAACTCCCCCCGGGTTTGTTTTGTATATATAAATTTTAAGAAGTAAATGCTAGGGTGACTCACGAAATCGTAATGACACGATTGCAAACAAACTATACCACGGGCGGGATAGAACCCGCGATCAGAGAGCCTCAAAACTCCAAACCGTCGCGTTAGCCACTGGACCAGCTAGCCACAATAAGATTCGTCCAACTAGGTATATTTCTACACCATAGGAAGGTTAGCATAGGCCCCACTGTGACCACAGAAACTTGCATTTGTGGCCACAGTGGTGCCTATGCTAACCTTCCTATGGTGTAGAAATATACCTAGTTGGACGAATCTTATTGTAGCTAGCTGGTCCAGTGGCTAACGCGACGGTCTGGAGTTTTGAGACTCTCTGATCGCGGGTTCTATCCCCGTCCGTGGTATTGTTTAAATGCTATGGTGTTGGGGATGGGTGGGATTTAATTATGCTTAATTAAATACAAAATGGGAGTTGAAAGAGTTACATTTTGCTGATGATACTCTGCTTTTAGGAAATCCTGAAGAGAAGTTGGAAAGGTTAGTGGACTAGTTTGGGTTTGTATGCAAAGAAAGTTGAAAATAAACATTCATAAGAGTAAGTTGATGAGGGTATCAAATTAGATAAAAAAAATTGGATATTACATTGGAGGGAGGGAGTATGGAAGAAGTGAATGTGCTCAGATATTTGGAAGTAGATTTGTCTGCAGATGGGTTTATGAAGGATGAGGTTAAACGTAGAAATGATGAAGGAAAAGAGGTGAATGGTGCATTGAGGAATCTGTGGAGACAAAAAGATCTTTATTCAAGGAAGCAAAGAAGGAAATGTATGAGAGTAAAATGGTACCAACACTCTTATATGGGTGTCAAGAATGGGTAGTAAATGCTGCAGGAAGGAGGCGGCTGGAGGCAGTGGAGATGTATTGTCTAAAGGGCAATGTGTGGTGTAATTATGCAGAGACTTCGTAGTGTGGAAATTAGGAGGTGTGGAGTTATTAAAAGTATTATTCCGAGGGCTAAAGAGGGGTTGTTGAGGTGGTTTTGTCATATAGAGAGGATGGAGTAAAATAGGATCACTTGGAGGGTGTATAAATCTATAGTGGAGGAGAGACGGCCGACGTGTTGAAATATATAACTATTTTGCATCAAGATGATGGGTATTATTAAGTTAAAACAAAAAACATTAAACCTTTACGGGTTGTGGCATGCAAAGAGTACGTAACCTTTATTCGGCGCATGAACACACCCTCATTTACAGGCTATCTCCCCCAACCAGCGAACCAGGTTGATGATGGGGCCCCGTCGTTCAACTAGTGACCAGGTTCCAGCCAATAAGAAGATGGTTTTGGCAATCGCAGAGGTTATGTGGGTACCACTCTCCTGTCTGCCCTTGTCATTCCCATTCTAGAGCTGGTTGAAGCACGGTCTGCTATCTTGTGGCTTCTATTTCTGCCTTGCTTACCGTGGAGTGCACTATACTTATCACTGTACATAGTGTACATATTGCTGTTCTAAATTGGTGAAGGATAAGTCTAAACTTTTTCTGCTGTGTTTATTTTGCTCCCTTTACACCCGGGATAACAGGCCATTTGGAATCCTGGGTTGTAATACGGGTCATAACTTGCATCACAATGAATCATTTTAAAAAGGAATGAATTATGTAACATCACTGTATATCATGTTAAGTCTTAAATGGATCATGTTGCTTCCCAGTGGATCTTGTTACATCACAGTGGATCATGTTGCATCCCACTGGATCTTGTTACATTACAGTGGATCATGTTGCATCCCACTGGAACTTGTTACATCACAGTGGATCATGTTGCATCCCACTGGATCTTCATTCATGACAATGAATTTTGAAAAACAATAAAGCCTTAGTGTTAACACAAGCAGACAAACCTTGGTGTAGTGCATCATGTTACACCTGACGCATATATGCATGTTATTGCGTCAGTCGTAACACCTTGCGATACCCCACCTCTGTTAACACACACACTGCGTCACGCATTTACTGTGTAACTTTACGCAGTAAATACATTAATTTTGTTATTATTAATTTGAGAAACGTTAAATTTGTATGACATAAAATGCCTGGGAATGAGAATTGCTCGGGTTTAATCCTAGTGAGAGCTGGTAAGCTACAACCCCTTTGGATCAAGAGCCTTTCTCCATCATAATGGTACTCTCCTTGAAGAGTAGTAACGTTGGATACTTTACATCAGTTAATGGTCACGAGAAGCTGCTAGTTGCAGCAGACCTTGTACATTACGCAATATTGCGTCAAATTACGCAGAGTTACAAGTCGGGGCTTAACGGTGCGTCACTGCGCCACTAGCCATGATGCGACGCACTGTGACGCACTTTGATTATGGGGTAAGTTACGTGATGTACTGCGTCATGTGACGCACTGTGTCGCCTGACATGTCATGATGTGACAGTGTCGCCAGGTGATAAATCATGTGACTCACTGCGTCACATCACAAAAGTCAGCAGCGTCACCAAGACGTGGCCAGCTGGAACAGCTTGGCAGTCCACTGCCACGGCGCAAATAACAACTGGTCATTAAAAAAGATAAGTTCAATTTAAACTTTGCTCGCGAAGGGTAAGTGGTGAATGTTGCTGAAGAAAGTTGAGCTCTGCTCTCTCTCTCTCTCTCTCTCTCTATATATATATATATATATATATATATATATATATATATATACAAGGAATTCGCGAGAGCATGCGAAATATACACAAACACTGATCTCTGGCTGAAGGAGACTCGAACCTACGAACCTTAGGACAAGGTACGCAGTGCTTTACCAATCTACAGTAGATTGGTAAAGCACTGCGTACTTTGTCCTAAGGTTCGTAGGTTCGAGTCTCCTTCAGCCAGAAAAAAAATATATGCAGATAATTATCCGAATATGTTGGCATTCTGTTTATATTAAACATGGAAGTATTTCTGGCACCTCTATATACCAAGTTGTCCAATAATGCTAGTTGACAATTTTCTTCATATTCGTCTCTAAACTTATTATTTCTAGTTAAGAAATTAAAAGGTTTTAAGAACTGTGATACATTAGCAGTGGACGGAAGGACAGCTAATACATTATCATCGCAACATAGACGAGTTCTCTGTCAACGATGGTAGTGAGTAGTTCACTGTCTATAAATCATCATTGCTATTCAGTGCTCATCTCTTATCCCAATACCATCTTTCACTTTCACCTCACTTTTTCTCTCTCGTCGTCATTACTCTATCGTCCACTGACAGTAAAACACAGCCTCTAGCATTGTACCCCATAAAAATACACAAATAACCCGCGCATAGAAGAGAGGAGATTATGACGACGTTTCGGGCCGACTTTGAGCATTTACAAAGTCACACAGTGACTTTGTAAACGGTCCAAGTGCCTCGGTACCTGGGTGATAGCAGTCACAGAATGGTACGTCTTACTCCAAGGTGATGCTAAAAGTAAAACAAAAACACTATCACATCCTGCATCACCAACAGAAGTATCATCACACACAGTAACAGTTCTTTAGTTACTAAAGACTTCCGACTAATCACAACAGGATTCTTCCCACACAATCCATTCGACAGAGAAAATCCAGTCTTAGTCTTACTCACGGTGGGACTTACAAAAAAAAATAAGCCTTGCATCAGGAAGATTGAGCTACAGAGTAACAAGACGCTAAATACGGATAAGACTTTACTGATTCAAGGTTTCACCCATGGGAAAAACTGCCAAGTATCTCGTACTTGATAAAGTCTTCCCCATTCTTCCTGTGGGGTAAAACGTTCTACCAAACAAAACGCTTCGCTGCATTTAATACAGTTTTACTTTCTCTTGGCATTTTACACCTTCTGCCCACCAGAGGTTGCAGTTCTACTACTTGAAAATTATGGAAAATGCTGACTTTCTTTCAGACCGTTAGACGCTTGAAGATAGTAAAGGTCGGTAGTAAGACTTGCGTTCTATATAATATTTTTTCGAACGCAAATATTTTACATTTTCCTTCACCCTAGAGAATAAAACACAAAAATAAGATTCGGGTTTATGCAGTGTCTTTTTAAGTGTTCTATTGTGTTCACTGAAAATATTAAGCATGTGTTACAAATGCTGTTTTTTTTTCTATCTCTGTTCCTATTTTTCTTCTCTACTCTGTGTGAAGTTGACGTTGTATCGCAGTTGATGTTAGCTTGAAAAAGTTACGAGTCGCTTCCTCGGTTACGAGTCGCTTCCTCGGTTACGAGTCGCTTCCTCGGTTACGAGTCGCTTCCTCGGTTACGAGTCGCTTCCTCGGTTACGAGTCGCTTCCTCGGTTACGAGTCGCTTCCTCGGTTACGAGTCGCTTCCTCGGTTACGAGTCGCTTCCTCGGTTACGAGTCGCTTCCTCGGTTACGAGTCGCTTCCTCGGTTACGAGTCGCTTCCTCGGTTACGAGTCGCTTCCTCGGTTACGAGTCGCTTCCTCGGTTACGAGTCGCTTCCTCGGTTACGAGTCGCTTCCTCGGTTACGAGTCGCTTCCTCGGTTACGAGTCGCTTCCTCGGTTACGAGTCGCTTCCTCGGTTACGAGTCGCTTCCTCGGTTACGAGTCGCTTCCTCGATTGATTTGCTTTCAAACCAGCTTGAAGGACCAGATTCGTGTTGCTTTTCTGGTTGATTTGCTTTCAGAATCGGAGCAACTGGTGTGGCACTGTGCTGTTGCTTAGTATCAGGTAAAATTGTGCCTGGGCAATAAGTTTATTAACATCATGTGCACATATGTTCTTAGCCGATACATATGCACATATGTTAACACGCATGTCTTTGGCACATACATGTGAACGTATGTCCCCTGCAAATACATGTACACATACGTCCTTAGCATTCTCTAGCGAGAAATTTGATAAGCCACAGACTATGTACAAGACTTAGGTCCTACTTCACGTATATATTACATGTATATCGCAATATCCTACAATAATATACAATATATCTTACCAAATATTGAACCACGTATTGCACAGTATATTGTACCATATATTGTACCATGTATCGTATATATTGTACCATGTATCGTACCATATATCACTATATAATCACACCACGTATCACCATATGCCACTTCAGAGACATTAAACTATTAGTGTTTCAATTATTTTGTGAAGTATATTAAATCAATTAATATTTCATCAAGTTCTTTGTACAAAGAAAAGGCTTTTTCAGAACGTAATTAAAATGTGTCTCATAATTTCGTAACTGACGCTGAAATGTTTGGACAAAGTTCGCACTGAAGTTTACAAAATATGTAATGCTTAGTTCTCCAAATCTCTTAGATCTGAAAAAAAGAGCGAAGTGCTCTGAAAACCAGTGAAAGGCAGCTCTGAAAAATTACACCTGGGATGGGGAAATGGAGATCTCTGAAAGCCAGGATAGGCAATTCTGAAAACGGCTGGAGGGTACTTCTGAAAAGCAGAGGAGGGAAAGTCTAAAAATGATAGGGGATGGTCTCTGAAAACCAGTAGAGGGCAAACCTGATAATCAGAGGAAGGTACTTCTGGAAACCAGAGAAGAGCATCTCTTGAAACCAGAAGACAGCAGCTGTGAAAACCAATGTATAGCTGTTGTGAAAACCGCATTAAGTTAGCTTTAAAAATTATAGAAGTGCAGCCATGACAATCACTAGAGGGTGACTATGAAAAAAAAACCAGAATGGCTGTTATGAAAAACTACAGGATAGCAGGCTTTACAATCTCAGGACGGCAGCTCTGAAAACTTAAGGCGAGCATTTCTGAAAACCTGAGAGCAGCAGCTTTAAAAAAATCACAAAAAAGAAGCTTTAGAAACTACAGTACGGCAGCTTTGGGAAACCAGGAGGAGGGAATCTCTGGAAACCAGGAGGAGGGAATCTCTGGAAACCAGGAGGAGGGAATCTCTGGAAACCAGGAGGAGGGAATCTCTGGAAACCAGGAGGAGGGAATCTCTGGAAACCAGGAGGAGGGAATCTCTGGAAACCAGGAGGAGGGAATCTCTGGAAACCAGGAGGAGGGAATCTCTGGAAACCAGGAGGAGGGAATCTCTGGAAACCAGGAGGAGGGAATCTCTGGAAACCAGGAGGAGGGAATCTCTGGAAACCAGGAGGAGGGAATCTCTGGAAACCAGGAGGAGGGAATCTCTGGAAACCAGGAGGAGGGAATCTCTGGAAACCAGGAGGAGGGAATCTCTGGAAACCAGGAGGTGGGAATCTCTGGAAACCAGGAGGTGGGAATCTCTGGAAACCAGGAGGTGGGAATCTCTGGAAACCAGGAGGTGGGAATCTCTGGAAACCAGGAGGAGGGAATCTCTGGAAACCAGGAGGTGGGAATCTCTGGAAACCAGGAGGAGGGAATCTCTGGAAACCAGGAGGAGGGAATCTCTGGAAACCAGGAGGAGGGAATCTCTGGAAACCAGGAGGAGGGAATCTCTGGAAACCAGGAGGAGGGAATCTCTGGAAACCAGGAGGAGGGAATCTCTGGAAACCAGGAAGAGGGAATCTCTGGAAACCAGGAGGAGGGAATCTCTGGAAACCAGGAGGAGGGAATCTCTGGAAACCAGGAGGACGGAATCTCTGGAAACCAGGAGGAGGGAAGCTCTGGAAACCAGGAGGAGGGAAGCTCTGGAAACCAGGAGGAGGGAAGCTCTGGAAACCAGGAGGAGGGAAGCTCTGGAAACCAGGAGGAGGGAAGCTCTGGAAACCAGGAGGAGGGAAGCTCTGGAAACCAGAGGAGGGAAGCTCTGGAAACCAGAGGAGGGAAGCTCTGGAAACCAGAGGAGGGAAGCTCTGGAAACCAGAAGAGGGAAGCTCTGGAAACCAGAAGAGGGAAGCTCTGGAAACTAGAAGAGGGAAGCTCTGGAAACCAAAAGAGGGAAGCTCTGGAAACCAGAAGAGGGAAGCTCTGGAAACCAGAAGTGGGAAGCTCTGGAAACCAGAAGTGGGGAGCTCTGGAAACCAGAAGTGGGAAGCTCTGAAAACCATAGGAGGGAAGCTCTGGAAACCAGAAGCGGGAAGCTCTGGAAACCAGAAGTGGGAAGCTCTGGAAACCAGAAGTGGGAAGCTCTGGAAACCAAAAGAGCGAAGCTCTGGAAGCCAGAAGGAGGAAGCTCTGGAAACCAGAGGAGGGAAGCCCTTGAAACCAGAAGAGGGAAGCTGTGGGAACCAGAAGAGGGAAGCTATGGGAACCAGAAGGCATCTCTAAAAACCACAGGAAAGCAGCTACCAAAACCTGACCGAAAGAACACAGTATAACGTATTATGGAGACTGAAAAGTAAATAAACTAAACTGATCAGCGTTTTTATGAACGTTTCAGATTATCATTGCTAAATCTCTACAGTTTATGTAAAACTACTGAAAAAATATTGTAGCCATCTCAGAAAGTGAACGAGAGGGTGAAAACTATGTAATGGAGGAGAATTGTTTTTAAATGTCACAGATTGTCAACTGAAGTATTTCTCATTGTCATAGCAATACAAGATGACGTCAATGGTGGCGGAGGTTAGGGGGGAGGATCCCGCCTACAGCAGGAGTAGTGGCAGTGGCAGCGGAAGGGGTTGAGGTGGCAGAGGAAGGAGATGGCGGCAGAGGAAGGGGTGGTGGCAGAGGAAGGGGTGGTGGTGGCGGCAGAGGAAAGGATGGAAGTGGCAGAGGGCGGGGTGGAGGCGGCAGAGGGCGGGGTGGTGGCGGCAGAGGGCGGGGTGGTGGCGGCAGATTAAGGGGTGGTGGCAGAGGAAGATGTGGTGGCAGGGGGAGGAGTGGAGGAGGTGACAGAGGAAGGGGTGATGGTGGTGGCAGAGGAAGGGGTGATGGTGGTGGCAGAGGAAGGGGTAGAGGTGGCAGAGGAAGTGGTAGAGGTGGCAGAGGAAGGGGTAGAGGTGGCAGAGGAAGGGGTAGAGGTGGTAGAGAAAGGGGTAGAGGTGGCAGAGGAAGGGGTAGAGGTGGCAGAGGAAGGGGTAGAGGTGGCAGAGGAAGGGGTAGAGGTGGCAGAGGAAGGGATAGAGGTGGAAGAGGAAGGGGTAGAGGTGGCAGAGGAAGGGGTAGAGGTGGCAGAGGAAGGGGTAGAGGTGGCAGAGGAAGGGGTAGAGGTGGCAGAGGAAGGGGTAGAGGTGGCAGAGGAAGGGGTAGAGGTGGCAGAGGAAGGGGTGGAGGTGGCAGAGGAAGGGGTGGAGGTGGCAGAGGAAGGGGTGGAGGTGGCAGAGGAAGGGTGGAGGTGGCAGAGGAAGGGGTGGAGGCCTTCCATTATACATGAGGATGGTTACTAACAACTAATGTGACATTATATTGTGGCAACGTTTCGCTTTCCAGGAACTTTGACAATACAGGGCTTGACAAAGCTCCTGGAAAGCGAAACATTGCCACAATAAAATGTCACATTAGTTGCATTTGTGTCATTTTACTTAAGATTTTATCGATAATTTTACCAACATTATTACAGCTTTCTCATACCTCAACCTCTAAACAAAATTTAACAATTTCCAAGGACTGATCTTTAACATGTATACACCGGCACGCACATACATTAACAAACAGGGTAATACAGTCACACTATTAAAATATGGAAGGTAAACCATGCATACCCTCCAGCCTCACTGAATATTTTATATCTATAAAAGATGTATCTAACGAGGCTCTCAGTGCGAGGAAATCGGCTGCCACTGACCACCTCGCTGAGGCACCTCAGGTCAGGCCAACCAGTGACGGGATGAAGAAGGCCTTACAGGAGGCCCAGACCTCTATAGACCACCTCTGTACTGGTAAATAAGTAAGCTGTACAGACCTTCTTTGCACTGGTAAATAAGCAAGCTGTACAGACCTCCCCTGTATTGGTAAATAAGCTCTATAGACCTCTGTACTGGTAATTAAGCTGTACAGACTTCTCCTGTACTGGCAAATAAATGAGCTCTATAGACCACCTCTGTACTGGTAAATAAGCAAGCTCTACAAACCTCCTTGTACTGGTAAAAAAAAGTTACCTGTGCAGACTTCCATTGTACTGGTAAAAAAAAAATGCCAGCTGTAACAGACTTCTCCTGCGCCTGTAATAAAAGAAAACAGCAGTAGAGATCACCCACGTATAGGTAAAAACAAAGCTACCGTACAGGCCAAACAGTTTAGTCATGCAGATAATTTCCCCTTACTCACTATAAGGAGCAGAAGGGAAATATTTACGAAAACGGAGAAAGAGCACTGTAGCAAGCAGTGAGGAAGATTACTATAGCAAGCAGAAAGGAAGACCACTTAAGCGGTCGGAAGGAAAGAAAGGCTTTAAGCAGGGTGGAAGAACTTTGAAGCCCTTAAGTATTCTTCCTGTGAGGAGGAAGAACACTTAAGGAAGCAGGCAGTAAGGAAGAAAGGCAGAGCATGTCAAGTATAATACAGGGACATATAATACAGCGAGGCATTACACAGATTCTGCTGCCTCGCCCCACAAAACGCGCTCTTCCTGCCCAGAAGCTCATTATATACGGAGTTATGATGTCGCGTATGGAGACTTTGCCCAGAACGAGAGAACCTGCTCAGGGTAAGAGAACAAGTCTGTAGTGAGAGAGAATACCCTTATCGAGAGATTTAACCTGTAGTTAGAGATCTTGGTGATTGCAAGAGATGTAACCTGGTGGAAGACCATGCTGGTAGCAACACTGCCATCCCGTTGTGAGAGATCTTGCCTCTAGCGAGGGTTCTCTCTAATGAGTTTTCGCACTTGTGACCCTAGCCGAGTCGTTATTTATTTTTAAAATTTAAGTCTTACACAGAGGACCTCGAAACGTTTTTCGCAGCAACATATTGACACCATTTGTTTCCTTAAAATAACTCTTTTCATAACATTAGTTTTAAGTTTACTCTGCACTGGAATGTATTTTATAAAGTCACATACAAATATATTAGATGACAGACTAATGTATTCAGATACACATACATCAGTAGAGAGGCTAATGCCTTCAGATATACATACATCAGTAGAGAGGCTAATGCCTTCAGATACACATACATCAGTAGAGAGGCTAATGCCTTCAGATATACATACATCAGTAGAGAGGCTAATGCCTTCAGATATACATACATCAGTAGAGAGGCTAATGCCTTCAGATACATTAGCTGAAAGGCTAAAGTATTAGAGTTAATACATTAATAGACAGACTAATGTCTTCGTACACAGACAATAATAGAAAATAATACATACATTTCAGCATTACTAAATATTTTATCTGTATTAAAGATTTTCTTTACCAATCTCTCAACGTGAGGAAATCGGCTGCCACTTCCCGCTCTGCTGCACCGAGGATCCCAGACCGGCTTTATCAACACAGGCGAGCCGGCGGTAAGTGGCAGCTAGACACTAAGAGAAAGTCGTAGCAAATGGCAGCTAGAAGCTGAAAAATATTTTATGTGGCAGCTAGACACCGAGAAGAAAGTATGTACTAAGTGCCAGCCTAATAATGCTCTAGCAACAAGTTTAAGTTATACTAAGCAAGAAAATTTTGGGAAAGGTAAAAAAAATAATTGACAATTTTCAAGAATACTTTAGAACCGTTTATTGTTACTGACCTTCATCCGTGAGAGCTGCGAATGCCAAACAGCGACACTTGAAATCACTCGCCAAGGAAAATATTCAACTGATATTTTAGGAGTGCAAAAGCTTGGTTTGAGGAGCATGTCTTAGCGTAGGACATGCTGTGGAAGTCGTCGATAGAAGAAACTGCATCACTGATGGACAAGTTAGTGCGAACCACAGTCACTAGCAACATGGTTCTTATTCTAAGCACGTACCCCAAGTTCCAATAAACTGTTTTCATGGAATCTTAAAGAATTCGAAGTGAAACTTAGTAAACCCTTATGAATAATTTCAATGGATCTCTTGCTAAAGAGGCACGTAAGTTCACCCGTCTTTTAATTACATGTTAATTTTTTCCACTATAATCTACCTTGTCCATAATTACTATTGCATTTGTCTAGAATCTTTCCTTAATTCATGGTATAACTTAACAATTAAGGACAAGGTAGATTATGGTGGAAAAATGAACATGTTATAAGGGGAAACTTACGTGACCCTTATAGAAGGCCACAGTGACACCTATTAGGGAACCGAAGATAAGGTTCTTAGCTTAGAATTACTGTTTATTCTGTCTACCCTTAACGATACATGAATTACTGAAATCAATAAAATACAGTTCACAGCGCCACAAATGGACGTAATTAGAAATGCCCGAAGAGGAACCTTTACAGTAAGTGGTTGCCTGATGATGTTTTTCTTCCTCCAACTTTTCGATTTTATTTTACTTAAGCTCGATAACCTTACCCCTACCTCCCTCGTTGTAGTGAATTCAAATTTGAACATAAATGTTTGGTAACTACGCTACAGGAGTTTACTAACGTTAAGTTAGTAAGCACCTGCGCCTTATATGCCGGAAAATGCGGTATATACAGTATATGATGGTGATGACGATGGTATTGATAGTGGTGGTGTTGATATTGCTAACGGTGATGTACACATATATGTACACGTATGCTATAGATATGAATACTCATGTTCAAGTATACATCTGCACTGTATACATACATGTTATATACATATACACGTACATACATTCATACACAATACACATATTCGTACATCTGTAAACACATACAAACACATATGCACAAGTGTAAATATTCACAGGTACACATGTTCACGTATATACTGAACATACGCAGACGTTCTTATACACAAATATACTTATGCATAATTATACATCTGGACAGGTATACATACAAAACAATAGGTCTGTAAATATACAATAACACATTCCTACACACGCCCAGACATAAAATTGCACATATGTGAAGAAATTCGCACTTCCAAACATACAAGAATATGTATTTTTATATTTTGTTGTATTAGAAATTTCTGACCACTGTTGCAGGCATGAGATATTATGTCATAAATCTTCTTCTCTGTATAAAACAGAATAAAATTGATCTGTGTACTAACGTTCACAACTAGAATGGTAATATTTGGCTAATTCATTTCGGTGTGCTTATACATATAATGGGATCCCAAATGTTACTTTTTATGTATATAGTAGCTATGTTATTAAGCAGTTTTTTCTATGTATACTTTCCCATAGAAGGAAAGCTTGCCTTTGGTGAGACAGCTTGCTTGTAGCAAGAGTTCTTGCCCATAGAGATAAACATGTAAATTTATGTAATTCACAATGCACCAGAACCGCTTGATTATAATTTAAGGATTTTTAACAGAAAATCTTTTAACGTCAGTATTAATTTGCTGTCTTCAGTAAGAGCTCATTACCAATTTTCAGCAATCTTAGCAGTTTGCTACTAGTAATCTCCGGCTATTAGGCTAAACTATATCCACAATTAGTTTCAGGTGACAGGCCATATGTAACTGCAATATACTGAAAATAAGGGAAACTCCTAGTTATTTAAATTGAAAAATTGGTAATTGGGCAGCCGCTGAAACACCGCCTCCAGGATAAGATGACCCAGCATCTGGAGGCAAAAGGAGCGCGCGCCTTCCAGTGAGCGATCTTGCTCGTTGCACGGAATCTTACTTGTAGTGAGAGATGCTGTCCATTGTCAGGGACGAGATATCTCGCCAGAAACAACAGATGGCGCCTGTAGCACAAGATTTTTGCCATTAGTGAGAAATGTCCATTATCAGGGATCTTTCCCAGAGCGAAATATCTAGCCCGTAGCGTGAGCTTAACGTTACCACAGTCTTGCTTGTCAAGAGTTTTCGCTTTCATGGTTATCCTCTATCCAACATTTATTTGAAATTTAATTTCCACAAGGTTAGACTTTGTTCCAGTTATTAATTTTCTCAGAAATTTTCAACACACTTTGTTCCAATAATTATGTTGGCGATATTTTATGCATTATCACTGATTCTTCCCAGATCAACCAGATGCACAAAATAAACAAATCTTAAGGACCGGAAAGTACTTTATATTCACATACAAGTCCCCGAATTGTTTATCAATATTGGTGAGGCGATGGTAAGCGGCAGGCAGGCTGTGGTAAGTGGTAGGCAAGCTGTGGTAAGTTGCAGCCAGAACAGAGGAAGTTGTGGTAAGTTCTAGTGAGACACCGAGAGGAAGTTGTGGTAAGCTGCAGCCAGACACTGTGAGGAAGGTGTGGCAAGTGACATTATTATTATTATAATCAAAAAGAAGCGCTAAGCCACAAGGACTATACAGCGTGGCAAGTGACAGTCAAATACTGAGAGGAAGTTTTAGTAAGTAGCAGCCAGACACTGAGAGGAAGTTGAGGTACGTGGCAGAACACTGTAGCAAGAAGGAACGTAAACGTAGAAAAAGCACTACAACATGTACACAATTACACAGAGCTTTGCCTGATGGAAGAAGGAAGAAAGAAAACTATTGAAGTAAACGTGAAAGAAGAAATATCACTATGGCAAGCAGAAAATAATGAAGCACTACAGGAAACAGAGAATAATGAAGTAGCAGTACAGGAAACAGAATAATGAAATAGCAGTACAGGAAACTGGAAGTAGGAAAAAGCACTCTTACTACCATGGAGGAATATTGCTCCCAAGATAATGTAAAGGAACACCCTTTAATTAGATATTAGCACGAGACTGCAAACTCGCCCCAGCAAACCAGGTTTTCCTCTCTGAAAACTCTTTCAGCTTTGCTATGTCAAGTAACGAGTATTCCCACAGTGAGAGAGCTTGTCTGTATTAAGAAATCTTCCCACAGCCAGTTCTCTTTGCAAGATAAATTATATTTATCTGTTGATAAATAAAATTGATCTTGTGTTGAAATGTCTTGCTCCCTTTACATATATTGAATCATTTCTTATTTTACTCATTGTATCCCTGCTTTCCATTATTGGCATTTTGTACAGTCTATCGAACCTCTTTTCTAAAAAAGTGATTTCAGTGAATTGATTTGGAACCAATACCTCCAAAATTTTAAATGTATATCTTTCTCGCCTACGTTGTAAGGAGTTCAGTTTGACGGACATTAACTGTTTCTAATATTTCAGGTGTTTTACTGAATGTATACGATCACTGAAAGTTCTCTGTATAAGCTGCGGTTAAGCAGTTTCGCCTGCATTAAAAGGGGTTGTTAGTGTACAACAATATCGTAGTCCAGAGTAAGCAGTTGACTTAAAGAGTATCAACATTAATTAGCCATCTCTTGTTCTGAAGGTTCTAATTATCCATTCTTTCATTGTTCTTGCAGGTGTGATAAAACTCTTGTGATCTTTGAATGTCAGATGTTTAGTGATTTTTGATATTTTATAATCCAGTTTTATGCTCAGATTTTCCATAGCGGAGTCACTGAAATATCTCTACGTTGAACATTATATTTTTGTGTGTGGAGTTGTGGAAGACTTGGTTCATATTACCCCGATGGTTTTCCGAGTCCTCAATGTCACTCACACAGTTCTAAGAATATTCAGTAAACAATGATGAGGTCCTATGTTCTTATTTATATTGGATATGAGAATTAGAAAGATCACTGGGTCGGGTACTGTGCATTGAGGAACACTGTTTTTTCACTCTGGCAGCCTCTGAGGAAATTCGATTTATTACAGAGTTTAAAATCCATTTCTCAGTCTGTGCGCGCGCGCTACTACCCCATGTTCACACTTATCGAAGACGTTCTCAAAGTCTGTGTACACGACAACTGCATTTAGTTGGTGTAGCAATTGCGAGAGATCTTGCTAGCAGTGAGGGATTGTTTATAGCGTTTTAACATTATACTGAAAATTTTAACGTTAAATTATATTGAAAATTTTCTTCAGTCAATACCAATGTACTACTACCGTGAATTATATATCGTTCCAGCCACAATACCGTGGCTGGAACAATTCACTGAGGATGTCCATCTGTTTTCATTAGTCCCAGTCCAAACTATATCAACAGTTCGTTTGAAGGCATTTTCTATGAGGTACAACAAAATTCTGAGGAAAGTGGAAATCATCTTGACTTTTAGGCCGAAAAGTGGATTGGATTCTTAGTCAAGAATAAGCTCTTCAAACCTCAGCACCAAATTAAGGTGTCCCAACACCGTGAATGATGGAAGATCTCTTAAGAGATCTTGCTTATAGTAAGAAGAATCTTTCACATATTGTGATATCTTGCCTTTAGTCAGAGATCTTGTCACAAAGTAGAAATATTGATCATAGTGAAATATCTTGCTCATAACACAAGATCATACCCTCAGTATAAAAACTTGTCCACAGAAACAGATCTTGCCCATGATCAGATATATTTTTTCTGTGCCGAGAAATCTTGCTTGTAGTCACATATCTTTCCCATTTGACGATATATTGCCCACTGTTGATAGATTTCGCTCGTGGAGGTTGCTTAATAATTGAGTAACTGAACAAGTCATCTTCGAGAAAGACCAGAGCCAGCAGACACTTTCCTCAGTCTGGAACAACATCAACAACTCCTCCTACTACTACTGCTACTTCTACAACTACTACTACTACTCCCTCCTCTTTCTCCATCATCACCAAAGATCTTGCAGATAGCGAAAGAAGTTGCCTGCATCTTTTGTTTTGTCTGCAGCTGCGTGTTATCACACCTGTGATACCCCACGAACCATTGATATTTATTAAACAATTTATGTCTCACATCGAAGACTTCGTACCAGTTACAACATTTCCTCCAATTTTCTTCGATACTTTATTTTCCCCTTGCAATACTTATGTTACTTATGACATTAATATTAAATTGACCTATAACTTGCTAGATGCACATAAAATTAAAAAGAAAAAATAAGAGGGCCTGAGATGTATTTTATGTTTATTCACATAAATATACATTAGCGTGTTAATGTATTCATATGCAGCGTTAAAATAGGGGAGACAAGACGTGAATGCCCTTCAGTGTTATTGAATATTTTATTTGTGTAAAAGTTTTTCTTTGCCAAGCTCTCAACGTGAGGAAATCGGCTGCCACTCCCGGCTCCGCTGCACTGAGGCACCCCCACCGGCTTTATCAACACGGGCGAGGTGGCGGTAAGTGGCAGATACACGCTGAGAGGAAGTTTTGGCAAGCAGCTACACGCTGAGAGGAAGTTGAGGTAAGTGGCAGTTACACGCTGAGAGGAAAATGCGGTAAGAGACAGCCAGGCGCTAAGAGGAAATTATGCATCTTTCAACTGTCCATCCAATGAATGCCAACCTTCATTTAGCTATCCTTGTTTATTCTGTCTTCCTCTCACTAAAGCTGTATGCATTACTCCTACTTTCTAGAATCTGTTCCATGGTTTGATTTCAGTCAAACCACTGACCCAGTAGCTTCGTGTCAGTGACTTCGTGGTCATGGACCGAGCCACGGGGGCGTTGACCCCCCAGAACACCCTCCAGGTAACTGTCCAATAACAGAGAAGAACCATGGAAAAGGAAGAGTTTGAGGCAATAGTTTCCTAAGCCTGGAGATGTGTTCAATTCATCATTCTTCATGAAAGCACAGCATATACACGGGAAAGGAAAAGAGGCTTAAATACTGGCTGAAGGCAGGTGAGGTGAAGCAGTTTCTAGACGTCGTCTGAGGTGGACAAAATCCATTAGTGGAAGTAAATCATACCTGTAGGTTAACAAGCGTTAAAGAATACTGCGTATCAAGATTCCAAGATGTTGTAATGTGTTATAAAATGCGACATCTGGTAAGCAAAGATGTCGTCAGAGAATGCTAGAAGGTCAACTTAATGACCACCTCTAGCGTCTAGCCTGTGTCTGGATTTGTAACGGTTTGTCAGAGTGCATTCTAGTCCAGTTATCCAGTAAATTATGTAGCTTCTCAAGTGTTTTTATATTACAATTGAATGAAAACAAACCAACCAAACAAAAGTTGAGATCTTTAATAACAACGGTGTCTAGGTGGTAATAACAAAAGTTAATGTAACTTTAATAATTAAGGAGAATCTCCTACAGAAATCTTGGATACTTATTCTGTACTTAGCAAATATATCGTGCTATAGGCACTTCGGATAATATACAATACACTGTAATACTCTTTTGAATATGTACTATCTGATACTTTGCTATGAGGTGTACTTATAAGTACAAGAGTAATATAGGTGTGTGTGTGTGTGTGTGTGTGTGTGTGTGCATGTGTGTGTGTGTATGTGTGTATGTGTGTATGTGTGTATGTGTATGTGTGTGTATGTGTATGTGTGTGTATGTGTGTGCGTGTATGTGTGTGTGTGTGTGTGTGTGTGTATGTGTATGTGTGTGTATGTGTGTGTATGTGTGTGTATGTGTGTGCGTGTATGTGTGTGCGTGTATGTGTGCGTGTATGTGTGCGTGTATGTGTGTGCGTGTGTATGTGTGTGTTTATGAGTGCTCGATATGTGCTTAGTAAGTCTAGTCAGCTTAGAATGTGACTGACAGTGATAGGTCCATCGATGAGCTAACTTCTAGACAATCGAGGCTGTCAAACAGCTCGGTTGAACAGTCTGACGACTCAGTTGCCAAGCAGCAGTAATGCTCGAAGCAGCAGTGAACAGCACAACATCAGGTGAGGAATCAAGGAGACCAAAATGATTAACTGTTGACCTTCTGCAGATCCTCTATGGAAAGGCTAAAACTCCCATATTACTGAAACTGAGTTCAGCAATTCCAAAATCCACACTAAGAAAGTGAGTTGATGCCAAAACAAGGCAAGTCGAAGAGTTGAACTCGGGTTCAGATTTATAGTCTCACGACACACCTCTGAAAATGTCAAATATCACTAAATCTATTCAATGCTCTGTTCACAGAGTTAAGAGAACTGAAGAGAACAGCAATCTCCCAGAGCAGAGATGGAGGAGTTTCCTCCACGAGGAACAGCGAGAGAAGCAGGGGCTGCAGATCCAACATCTGGTGACTCGTACCGGCTTGAGCCTGGCACCAACTGCAAAACAAGTGGGCAGGTAGTCTGCAGTGTTGTCAGCCAGCCAAAACTTTCCTTCAACAAGCACAATGAGGGGTGTAGTAGTTACATACTTTCTATATACACAAGCTAATAATATAAGCCAAATAAAATAAGCATGAAATTTTTGCTTTTGCATTAAAAAAATCAGCGATGTAAAATTATATGAAAAACAATATATACATAATATTTGTGTACTTTTCTGAGGGCACAAGACAATGCTAGTCAGTTATTATGTGGTTTAGAAAACCGACAAGTTATGTCGATTTTATAAATTCCGAGAACACACACATTTCAGTGTCTGGTGGAAGCATTTCAACACTCCTTATGACTGAGTGTTAATTATTAGAAAGAACCGAAATGATTTCCAGGCGAGATAAGGCTTCCCGAAAACTTTTAGATGTGAAGGCTTGAGGAAATTCCACTTGTGAGAATAATGGTGCCAATGAAGGAACAATAGAATGAGACATGATCTTTCATACAGTGATAGCTTCAGGATAACGGACTGGCATATCCATTATTGCAAGTACTGGCCGCCAAGCTTCGCCCTAGAAAGTGGGCCACCACAGTCAATAAAAAAATCTAAAGAAGGGTTCTCCAAATGCAAGTATTGGCATGCATTTTGCTGGTTTTAGAGACTAATTTGACTTGCTAAACACCTGGCAAGTGTTATATGACACACCTGATACATGAAGCCCAAAACTCTTGTAAGGGACAAGTATGAGTTACTTGGACTTGACCTTCCATAAAAGATGAGAGAGATGTGGATTCCTTTTCAGCTGGATCCTCTCACAAGGATTCTGCTAAGCTCTCTTTCTCTAAGGTTATACAATGTCCTAGATTAATCCTCTTACAGACTGTGTAGTGAACTTATGGTTGCAAACTTTCCAACACTTTTGCAACGTAAGGCTACTTAGCGTACTTTCACTTAATATTTTATGAACATGTTCCATAGGTTTAACCATTTAAGTAGTAGTTAATCATAAAAGTAATCTTACACGGCCATTTTTTTTTTTATAGCAAAATACTAACATAACTTTCACCATATAAAATTAAGCTTCAGAAATATAATTTCCAGCTCTACCCTCAGATTGATGATCCTGGACTGGCCTCCATTGTCACTGGAAGGGATTATACAATCCATCTTCCATCTGAGGGTAGTTTCACGAAGTTAAAACCAGAATAAATCAAATACTTAACCCATTTAGAGACATTACAGAACACCACCTGTAATATTTGTCTTCCTGTTGGTGCCCCAGAAACCACTACAATTTTTCTTTCTTGGATCATCTCTCTATGCACTAAGAAAGCCAAATTAAGGAATCAGATCCATTGTTCCTTCCTTGGTGTTGTTGTCAGGACAGCTGTGAGAATATAACAGACAGAAAGGTTAGACAGAGGCTGTGCCTTCCAGGAGCTGGTGTTGGTGATATAGTCAGCAGGTTGGACATTATGTCAGGAAATGGGAACAAGCCCGTTATCTGTCTTAGTGCTGGAGGTAATGGCATAGGGAAGGGCAGGAGAAAGGAGCTCCTGGATAAGTACAGGTCAGCAGAAGAAGTAGTTAGGTCTAAGGGATGGATCCCAGTCATATGTAGCATCTTGCCTAGAAAGGGCATGGGCAATGAATGGATGTCTTGAGCAACTGGTATAAATTGCTGGCTAGACAGGTACTGCAAGGAACTTTCAATCCCATTCATTGATAACTGGGACCTATTCTATGGCGAACGTGATATGTATGCAAGGGATGGGGTTCATCTCTCTGGGGATGGAGTGGTTGCATTAGCCATTTTGATTGAGAGAGTAATTGACTTGTCTAGGAATTCAAACTGATAGATTATAGAGGTATGGGTGTTTGTGGGAAACAATCTGGCTGCAGTATTAGGGTTAAAAACAGAAGATATTACCGGGATACCTCAAGGATATGTTTAAAAGATAATATCCAAAATAAACTTGCTAGTAATGGCAAATCAATTGATCAACAAAGAGATAGTAGAGGGCAACGAGTGACTAGCTCCCTTAAGGTTTACTATACAAATAGTAGGAGTCTAAGAAATAAGATATATGAGCTAAGATTACTTGCAAGTGCAGGTAATATAGATATTGCTATAACTGAAACCTGGTTCAACTTGAAGGATAGAGAAATGCCTTCTGAATGTAGCATAAAGGGTTATAAACTATTTCACACTGATAGGGTCAATAGGAAGGGTGGTGGAGTGGCAATGTATGTCAGAGATGATTAAAATTTTTGTCTTAGACATGATATAAGATTAGAAACATCAAACACAGAATCTGTTTGGCGACAGTTTCTCGAGGGTAGTGGCAAATTAATTATGGGTGTTATTTATTGGCCCCCAAATCTTGATAGGGAGTGCAGTAAGCTGTTAAGGGACGAAATTCATAAGGCATCTAGACATGAAAATGTTGTGTTAATGGGAGATTTTAACTTTAGACAAATTGATTGGAACAACATGACAGGAAATCTTGAGTGTAGTGACTTTCTTGATATGGTTCAGGATTGTTTTTCAGAACAGTTTGTGACAGAGACAACTAGAGGAAACAATCTGCTTGACCTGGTTGTTGCCAACAAAGAGTCACTAATTAATAATCTTGAGGTTAATGATGAGCTTGGGGAAAGTGATCACAAATCACTTAGTTTCGATATGTCATGGAATTACCCAGGTAACTGCAATCAAATCTCTGTCCCAGATTTTCGCTTGGTCAGTTTCATGGAACTGAAAAATTACCTGGGTGAGCTAAACTGGGATGTCCTGACTATGGGTCAGGTAGGTGATTTTGGTTGCCAATATGACGTTTTTCAGAGCATAGTTCTAGCTGCCCAGACAACGTTTGTTCCGAGTAGGGAAATTAGATCTAACAAAAATGATCCCAAATAGATGAACAATAGACTTAAACATCTCATTGGTCAAAAGAGAGGCATATATAGGCGTATCAAACCATACCACGGGAGGGGATAGAACCCGCGATCAGAGAGTCTCTATCCCCGCCCGTGGTATGATTTGTTTGCAATCGTGTCATTACGATTTCGTGAGTCATGTTAACGGCTTTGAGGGGACTTGAGCTAGAGTTCGTCACGGCCACGCTAGCTGGAGATTCGTCTGTAAAAACTTGCATTTGTGGTCACAGTGGTGCCTATGCTAACCTCCCTATGGTGTAGAAATATACCTAGCTGGGCGAATCTTATTGTGGCTAGCTGATCCAGTGGCTAACGCGACGGTCTGGTGTTTTGAGACTCTCTGATCGCGGGTTCTATCCCCGCTCGTGGTATGATTGTTTGCAGTCGAGTCATTACGATTTCGTGAGTCATGTAGGCGTATCAAAAGAGGGGATGGGAAGTTAAGAAATCAATATATTCAATTAAAGAGAAATAAAGAAGGGAATAAGAAAAGCAAAAAGGGATTATGAGGCTAAGGTCGCAAGGGATTCGAAGACTAACCCAAAAGGTTTCTTTCAGGTATACAGAAGTAAGATTAAGGACAAGATAGGCCCACATAAGAGTAACTCTGGTCAGATCACTGACAGTGATAAGGATGTGTGTGAAATTCTCAATACCTATTTCCTCTCAGTTTTCACCCAGGAAAATACTAGCGATATTCCTGAAATAATAGATTATGTAGAACAGGACGATAAACTATGCAAGATTGCGGTAACTAGTGACATGGTCCTCAGACAAATAGAGAACCTAAAACCTAATGCAAGGGTGTTAAAGGAATGTAAAGAGAAACATAGCTTACCTTTGGCTAATCTTTTTAACATATCACTACAAACTGGCATAGCGCCTGATAAGTGGAAAATAGCAAATGTAATACCTATTTACAAGGCAGGTGACAGGTCCTCGGCTTCGAACTATATACCAACAAGCCTTACCTCCATAGTGGGAAAATTTATGGAGTCAATAATTGCCGAAGCAAGTCGTAGCCATCTTGACAGGCATTGACTGATTAATGAATCTCAACACGGTTTTACAAAGGGGCGTTCCTGTCTTACGAATTTACTAACTTTTTTCACTAAGGTGTTTGAAGAGGTAGATCATGGTAATGAATATGATATTGTGTATATGGACTTCAGTAAAGCTTTCGATAGAGTTCCACATCAGAGGCTATTGAGGAAACTTAAGGCACACGGAATAGGAGAAATTTTTTCCTGGGTAGAGGCATGGCTGACAAATAGGCAGCAGAGAGTTTGCATAAATGGGGAGAAATCAGAATGGGGGCACGTCACAAGTGGTGTTCCTCAGGGGTCAGTGTTGGGCTCTTTGTTAACCATTTACATAAACAACATAGATGAGGGAATAAATAGCGACATAAGCAAATTTGCTGATGACACCAGAATAGGCCGTCCAATTCATTCTAATGAGGACACTAGAGCACTCCAGGATGATTTGAATAGACTGATGCAATGGTGGGAGAAGTGGCAGATGCAGTTTAATATAGACAAATGCAAAGTTCTAAATGTTGTACAAGAAAATAACCATGCCACATATAAACTAAATAATGTAGATCTTAATACTACTGATTGCGAAAAGGATTTAAGAGTTCTGGTTAGCAGTAATCTAAAACCAAGACAACACTGCATTAGTGTTCGCAATAAAGCTAACAGAATTCTTGGCTTCATATCTAAAAGTATAATTAATAGAAGTTCTCAGGTTGTTCTTCAACTCTATATATCCTTGGTTAGGCCTCATTTAGACTATGCTGCTCAGTTTTGGTCACCGTATTAGAGAAAGGATATAAATGCACTGGAAAACAAAGAGGAGGATTATAAAGTTGATCCCATGTATCAGAAATCTTCCCTATGAGGATAGACTGAAGGCCCTGAATCTGCACTCTCTCGAAAGGCGTAGAATTAGGGGGGATATGATCGAGGTGTATAAATGGAAAACAGGAATAAATAAAGGGGATGTAAATATCGTGCTGAAAATTTCCAGCCAAGACAGGACTCGCAGCAATGGTTTCAAGTTGGGAAAATTCAGATTCAGGAAGGATATAGGAAAGCACTGATTTGGTAATAGAGTTGTGGATGAGTGGAACGAACTCCCGAGTACAGTTATTGAGGCTAAAACGTTGTGTAGTTTTAAAAGTAGGTTAGATAAATGCATTAGTGGGTGTGGGTGGGTCTGAGTTGGACCTGACTAGGTTGTGCTACTAGGTTTGATGCCGTGCACTTTCCTTAAGTGGAAGTGACCTGTCTAGGCGGGTCATTGGTCTAATCCGTAGGGGGGGGGAGGGCATGGACTTGCTCCGCATGGGTCAGTAGGCCTGTTGCAGTGTTTCGCCTTTCTTATGTTCTTATAAACAATGAGGCAGCCACTATAATGAAATTAATTCGACTAATAATCGAGATTTCACATGACTGCGAAGATTCATCTCATACATATGCATATATGCATTATATTACCAACTTCATGCCACAACTCTTTGATTAAACTAGACTTTGATTTAGTGAAAATGGATGTAGTGTTGAGAGCTGCTTATCGACATTTTCCCCTTCGTTCGTTCATCCACTAATACTCCAACATGACATTTGTGGTGAGATTCATAAGGTTGAAAGGGACGGGTAGCACATTTTTAAGGCCAATGGTATCTATGCAAGAAATAAGATTAATTTGTGTTTTGATTTGAGAATAGTTTCAGGTTTAGTCAAGAGCAAGGTTCTCCTATCCAGGAGTTATACTATTCAGTGAATTTGTGAATGCCCTAAACGAAGCCTAAATCCCATATTTACGGGAAGACCATGTGCCCTCCGTGAATCCTAATGGCAGGATTCACGGAGTGCACATGAATGATACAAGTGTCAGCATACGATATGTGGCTGGCCTTAGCAGAAAAGGAAAGGCGCATGACTGATGGAAAGCAAATTAAACAGCATCACTAGCTATGAAGTTCTCACACAAGCACACACACTAAAAGAAGCCCTCAACAGATCTAATAAATCATAAGCTAGTCTCTCTACCATACCACTGCAACCCTTTATCGTGTCCGAGGTGTGCAACAGACAAAATGATATCTATTTACGAAGAAATATTATGAAATATTGACTGGATTCAGGAACATCAGATGCACCTCGTAGTCACGTTGAGCAATACAATTCAATCTTAAGAGGTTCAATAGGTCTCTGGCTAAGAGTTATTGTCATACGAATTAAATTTAATTCTCACAAAAATACATAAAGCGGTGACGAAAGATACTCTATATATGTGTAGCACAGTAAAGTATGTGCGTCTCCCACACGAGATATGTGAAAAAGAGTGGTAGCCCACGGTATAGGAGTTCTCTCCTGGGATTGAGGCATGGTTGACCATTTGATAGCAGAGAGTTTGCATATAAATGGAGAGGAATCAGAAGGGGACCAGCCACTAGTGAGTCCCGCAGAGGTCAGTGATGGGCCCCTTGTTGCTCACAATTTACATAAACGACCAATATGACGGAGTAAATAGCAACATAATTTTGCTGATGACACAAAATACACCGATAAATAAATTCTGAGAGCATCGGGGAGCTGCAGGAAGATTTTGATAAGTTAATGATGTGGGCAGAGAAGTGACAGATGACAATCAATGTGGACAAATGTAAGATCATAACCTAAGGAACGAAAAATAACCTCGGCACCAATAAACTTTGTAAGGAACGAAATAAAACCGGATGTGTTCTCATTAAAGGTAATAGAATGTTTAGCCTTTGTCGAGGTGTCAGAGCACTCAATATTATCATAGGTAAGGCATCATTTACAATTAGATCTCTCAGAGCATTTCTGTATATCAGTGTATTAAATGCGATATAAGTTACGAACAGCATTCTTAGTAATAATAATAATATCTGTGAAGATAAATTAAAAAAAAATTAACTTACACTCTGTGGAAATGTTTATAATAAGGCGGAGAGATGAGGCAAGTGTATAAATGGAAGCTAGAAATAAAGGCTTTATTTTCATATTATTATTAAATCAGAGAGCGGGCGGGGCTTGAACCCATGGCCAGCGAGCCCTGAAACTCACAGGTTAGTGCTGCGTAAACCACAAGTTGATCATCCAAGGCAAGAAGTAGTGGAGGAAAGGATACAGGAAAACACTGCTCTGGTGAGTGTGTGTGTTAACGAAAGATACCTGCAAAAGACACTTTCAACAAAGAATTTTTAATTTATACATTTTATCGACTGAAAGATTTATATACAGTGGTATATAAAAATGTTGGGAGATGAAGTGTTGCCGAGACGAGTCAAGTGAAGTCAAGTGATGGAAGGACGAGGATGATTCAGGTGGTTGGTGGTTTATGTTCGGTATGTTGTTCCATGATAATCTGCGCAATGATTTTAGAAAAAAAAATTTAAAACAAGACATTTATTCAGATTATTAACCTGGAAGGACAGCAGCCTAGGATTACCCAGTAAAACAAGTCTGGCTTATTTCTAATGATCCTCTTCTCCATGATGCAACCAACAGTCGGCTAACATCGATATGCTAACTTACTGCTACGTAAACAGGGTATAACAGGTGAAACGAAACATGCCCAAAGTTTCCACTTGTGCTGGGATCGAACCTGGGTCCTTTAATATTTTCTCCAAACCCAAGGCAATAATACATTATATTAATATGTAAAGCCTACAATAGAAGAATAAACACCTGTGTAACACTTAAGTATCTCTACTGTGTTGATGTTTGGTTAAACAAGCTTTTTAAATTCAATACAAAGAATAATACTAGAGACGGTGGAAAACATGAAATAGTTTGAGGTGATCAGTCCCACAGCCGTGATGAATCTGTGGAAGGTTAAACACCTGAAGCAGTAGTTTGAGGTAAGCTCCTCAGCAGACAGGTGTTAGATAATGATGCAAGTCGGACCGAAATGTCATAAGTTTCATCCTCCTACGTATATATACTGGCTTCCCAACCTTCGTGCTCCTGGATGACTAATTAACGAGCCATGTTGGAGCCAAACGTTGCCATAACTTTCTTTATTCACAATACCGACTGTTGTTCCAGTCGGTATTGTGTTTTTTTTTATTCCCTGTGTACCGACATGACCCTTCGATCTCACCTGCTGCTACCATCACTGACCTCACCTATGACACACCTGTCCAACCCAGAGGTACCTGTCCTAACCTGATCCAGGTTAACAGCACCTCACTTCCCCATCTGTCCTGAGCTAGCCGCTCCTAACTACTGTTGTAATATACTGTATTTCACATACATGTTAATGTCCGCAGTGGGTGAAACGTCTTATTAATAAAAATGTTGCTTTACCGTCTTGTCATAATGAACTGTGAAAAAAATGTCAACTGAAGCAAATAATTTTGTGTTCGGAGGTCAATTAAGATATTTATGTATGTGGTAATTAAAATATCAGAGAACCTTCTTATCCATGACTACGACATTGCTCCCCGTTTTAATTTTTTTTCTTAAACTAAAAGATAGACACAAGTTCCACTTTTGTATAAAGAACAGAAACAAAGGTCCGCACCAAGCAATAAAAAGTGAACAAGGCTGGTGTCGGTAACGAGCAATTAACTCATAAGCGACTTGATAAAGTTCCGTGAAGGACAGAAATGTCCAGTTTTAATTTCCAATTTGTGATATTGGACTCGTCAGCAAAATAGCTCCACAAGTAGGAATACCAACGACCGGCATAGGAAGCAACAGAGGTTCACAGCTGAGCATCGATACGCATAATGCAGGCGGTTGGTACCTCCACACTGGTTAAGGACCTGCATTATGTCTCATGGAACGAGGAGGATTTCGACCCATGGCTAGCTAGTCTTAAAATTATCAAGCTATTGCTTTAACCACTGCACCATGCTGGACTGCTAGTTTTAGGACTGTCTTGCTGTCAGTTCGAATCCTATCCATGCCTTGTGTTTGTTTACAATATTAACACTATTTCGCCAAACATCATTAACATAATTTGTATGGACAGTAGAAGATATTAACAACATTATAACAATTTAAATCGCATCTAAATACACCGTATAAAAATTAAAACTCTCATGTCACCGGCCGACGAAGATGTGCAGGTGTCATAACCCAAGTAATATGCTCTACAATATTCAATATATACACGAAAAGAGCATTTCCAAAACCTCTTGATTAAAAATTCTTGCAGAGCCACAAAACAATGATAAAAAATAACGCGAATATAACTAACTGTACATAATAGTTAAAAAAAAAATTAGGGTATAATTGTCAGTTATACTTGTTTCGTTTGTAGCGTAAAACTCGTGTAAATGTCAGTAATATGTACTCCACCTTGTACTCTTCAAAAAGAAATTTAAAGCATCATACAAATGGGATTCACCGGACACTGTAAACAGATTATTTTGCGACTCATGAGTCCAACAATCAGTTATTACCTGGAAGACAACAAAAAGAAAAAAAGATGTTGATAGAGACTGCAGGGTAACAGTGGCACTACGACAACCTCTGGGGGACTCCAAGCACCCGGAGGTAATCTAAAATACTACTACTACTACTATTACTAATACTACTCGGGCCAGTACTTACACCCTGGGACATTCCAGGAACCAGAGGGACTGTATTGATCTTCCCTTCCTCATCCTCATCTCCGTGTCATTGTGGATCTTTCTCTGATCGTTCCTAACATGGTTTAGAGACATTATGAATGTAGTACGAGATTACATTTAAGTTAAATCTCCCCGGATCTTCACTGGCCTGTTTCGTGATATACAGATAACAACATTCACAGCACACTCCTACTGCATTAAGGTTCAACGTACTAATAGTGCAAAAACACGAACACTGCCACTAACAACACTGCTGAGCTGGCCTTTGACTTCACAGAAAAGACACAGGTGCAAAGCAAGTTTTCGTTTCTCATTGTGTAAAGCTCTACATTGAGCGAAACGTCATAAAAAATACTTGTTCTTCATTGATGTCTCTTCTTCAATGGCGTCCAGAGTGTGCCTTTGTTTTCTTACCTCAATTTTAAGTTCTTTTGTCACCGGTTTTTCTTTTCTCCAAAACAGAATGTACACGTGTAGCACTGGTGTTGATGTTCTTTCTACACAGAATGTACACTTGTAGCATCTGTGTTGATGTTCTTTCCACAAGCGCTTTGGATTTATGTCCGATAAACAAAAAATAATGGGCACAAATCTAAAAATTAAAAAAAAAAAAAATATCGAATCGCAAGAAGATTTTACATGCTAGAAGCGGTGTTTAAACTCAGTTATAAGTCAAGATTGTGCCCAGTTAGAAACCTGGTCTATATCTAGTTAGGAGCCTGCCCATACCTAGTTAGGGTCGACGCCTACACACAGCAACTATGGTATAATTTCTCACTGTCAGAATGTGTAAACATTGGCAGGCTTCACGACGTGAGTTATGGATAGTAAACAGCCTGGGTCTTCGGGGGCTCTGGATAATGTCAAGCATCCATTTTTTTTTGGAGGGGGGGGGAGGAAAAGGGCTGTAAGAGTGATGACAAGAATAGCGAGGGAAAACATTGGAGTAGAATAGAGCAGCGAAAAATGCTGAGGATAAACAAGAACAAAGAGGAAAGGTAACCTGACCACTTTGGGTAAGTTTCAGGAAAGTGGTTATCATTGTCATGAATGTGATATTCATGAAAGACGAAATTTCCTGCATGAAAATTTTATATATATATATATATATATATATATATATATATATATATATATATAGTAGTATGTAGGTATATAGTATATAGGTAGTAGGTTGGTAGACAGCAACCACCCAGGGAGGTACTACCGTCCTGCCAAGTGAGTGTAAAACGAAAGCCTGTAATTGTTTTACATAATGGTAGGATTGCTGGTGTCTTTTGTCTCATAAATATGCAAGATTACAGGTACGTCTTGCTACTTCTACTTACACTTAAGTCACACTACACATACATGTACACGTTTATTTATACACACTCATCTGAGTTTTCTTTTATTTTATCTTAATAGTTCTTGGTCTTATTACTTTTCCT
>NC_091349.1:15313400-15360900 GCF_038502225.1 Cherax quadricarinatus
GGCGGGGATATCACAGTTCTGACGGCCATCTGAACGGTGATGTTAAGACAGTTCTGACAAGACTGCAATTGAATCAGTGGCAGTGAATGAGTTTCCTCTTTTCTTGGTCACACTACCTCGGGGCAAGACATTATATATATATATATAATATATATATATATATATATATATATATATATATATATATATATATATATGCAATAAGATCACAGTAAACAGGTGATTTCAGAATATGCAATATATATATATATATATATGTGTCTGAGAGAGAGAGAGAGAGAGAGAGAGAGAGAGAGAGAGAGAAACGACACAAGGCTGGAAACGAGACAAACAAAATTTGAATAGAAGTGAAACAGCTGCGGGAGGGGGTACAGAAATTCATGGAGATTGAAGGAAGGAGAGGGAGGGAAGAGGAGGAGGGGAGTCGCCCGTGGAGAAGTGAGGGAGAGGCACGGGTAACGTAAGGTGGAAGGGGAAAGGCAAGCAGTAGGTGCAGGGGAGGGGTCAGGGAATGGGACAAAGGAACCTCATGAATCCCCTCGATGAATCTATAATGAATCATCAAGCTTGAGGGACTGATTCCCTAATCATCAGTGTTTTCGATATACACACACACACACACTTTATATATACATATATATATATATATATATATATATATATATATATATATATATATATATATATATATATATCTCAGAACTGTAGAAGCCACTGGCTAATAAAATGTCTTAAAAATAAGATACGCAGGTTTTGGTCGTATGTATAATTTATCAACCCATCTTTTGTTCCATTTTATATCTTTTCTCCCATCGTGTGGACGTTATATTCCATTTGAATTAAGCTTCTGCATAAGGATTCCTCCGACTATAGAGATATTCAGAGAATTGAACCTAAACTGTTAGAATGAGGGGAGACATGATCGAATAATACAAGTGGAAGACGGGCATAATCAAAGAAAATATAGCGTGCTGAGAGGGAGGGGGAGGGGGAGAGAGAGAGAGAAAGAGAAAGAGAGAGAGAGAGAGAGAGAGAGAGAGAGAGAGAGAGAGAGAGAGAGAGAGAGAGAGAGAGAGAGGGGGGGTGTTGGCACCTGGAGAAGTTGATATCATTGGGGTGAAATTTGACTCCAAACTAACCATGAAGAACCATGTTGTAAATCTTCCAAACAAGGCAGCCAGGAAGCTTACAGCACTTCGCCGTATCTCGCATCTGCTTGACAGTAGGGGTTGCAAGATTCTGTACGAGGCACAAGTACGCTAACACCTTGAGTATGCTCCACTTTCTTGGTTTGCCTCCCCCCCCTCTCATCTGCGACTGCTTGACAGAGTAGAGAACAGAGCAAGACGTCTCATCTCCCGCCTGGACCCATCCTGGATAGATCTGTCATTTCAGCAGAGCCTTTAACATAGCAGGGATGTGGGTGGCCTTACTGTTATGTACAAGGCTAATATTGTCAAAGTTCCACACTTGGATCCACTTCGAGGACAGCGTGAAACAAGCTTTTATGCCACAAGACGGGCAGAAAGCAGCAACTTCACTCTGGCTGTACCCTTCTCCAGAACATCACTCCATCTGAGATCATATATACCCAGGATGACTCGAGTTTGGAACACATTCGTACAGCATAATGATGTCAACGAGATAAAGTCAGTTGATCAAATGAAAATGCTGGCCCACAGATGGCTCCAACTTCATCCTGTTCCCTACTTGTATGTCTCATAATAAAAATGCTTTCAAATGAGCTGATGTAGGTAACAGCTCTTAGCTTGCCAATAAAGTTAGGAATCCTTAACCTGTAAATAGCTTGTCAATAAAGCTAGGGATCCTTAACCTTGTCAAACCCTGTGTAAAGAGAGAGAGTGTCTTACGGTGACACTTCTGTCCGACTTGGACCATTTACAAAGTCACGTTGTGCCTTTTTGTCCTTTTACAGAGTGCTAAGAGTAGTTCATGAAACAGGTCCTGATAATAACAGGATAATTTGTTTACAATCAAAACGAAATAGTGGAGAAAAGCGAGGCAGAGGCTTCCTGAGTATCCATCATACAAATAGCCTAAGTGCACGAAACGTAATAGATGAGCTAACACTAATTATATGTGCAAGAAACATATCATTGCAATAGTTGAAACCTGATTCAATCCGAAAAATAGGGACATGGCTGCTGAATTCCGCATACATCGCTATAAATTATTCCACACAGATAGAGTCAACAGTAAAGGGGGTGAAGTTGCAATGTATGTTAGAGGAAAATTTAAACTGTTAGTTCAGAAACGATATAAAGGTGGAAGGGGCAGACAGGGAATCTGCTTGGCTGCAGTTTCTCGAAGGACATAAAAAACTAATCCTAAGTGTGATCTTCAGACTCTCAAACCAAGACAGTGGCCACGACAAACTTTCGGACGAAAATACCCAAACATCCGGGATATTTTAACTTTAGCTCAATCGATTGGAGCAATTTTCAGGTAATCTAGAGTCTAGTAACTTCCTTGAAATGCTCCAGGACTGCCTTTTAAAAAAGTTTGTATCAGAATCAAGTAGAGGAAATAACCTGCTGGACTTAAGTCTGCCTAACAAACAACCTTTAATGGATAATCTGAAATTAACGAAGAGCTTGGAAAGAGAGATCACATATTAAATAACTTTTCATTGTCTCATAAAATTACCTTAATAACAATAACAAGTTAAGGTACCTAATATTCGTTCTGCACATTCTATGGGGCTAATGGATTACTTGAGAAGAGCAGACTGGGGTAACCTGACTAACGACTACAATGATGGGACCGGGCAAGTGGTGATGGCTGCCAAGATATTATCCAAAGCATTGTACAAGCTGGCCGAGCTAAATACACTTCTAATATGAATTAAGATCAATTATGAATTAACCTAAATGATAAACGATAGACTCAAATATATCTTTGATGAAAAGAGACATATTTACAGGAGAATCAAGTGGTTTATCTGGAGTTTATCTGGAGAGAGTTCCGGGGGTCAACGCCCCCGCGGCCCGGTCTGTGACCAGGCCTCCTTAGGTCAGTGTCCCAGGATGCGACCCACACCAGTCGACTAACACCCAAGTACCCATTTTACTGATGGGGAACATAGACAACAGGTGGAAAGAAACACGTCCAATGTTTCTACTCTGGCTGGGAATCGAACCCAGGCCCTCACCGTGTGAAGCGAGAGCGTTAACCACCAGGCCACCAGAGCCACCTGGTGGTGGTGATTACTTATGAACAACTTATTAAATTTATGAGAAGTCAGAGAAAGAATAAATAAAGGAGGGGTGTTAATATTGTAGTTTTATAACTGTAGTGTAAGCGCGCCTCTGGCAAGACAGTGAAGGAGTGAATGATGATGAATGTTTTACTTTTTCGGGCCACCCTGCCTTGGTGGGAGACGGCCGACGTGTTAATAAAAAAAAAAGGTTGCGAGAGAATGAAAGATCACAGTAGGTACAAAGATTCAGTTAACTCACTCTTCAGCAGTAAACATGGAATTTAACTTGAAGTATTAGAGAGCTAAGCAGCAAAACAAAACTGTTGAAGAGAAAGTTGTTACCTCACATACCCCATCACAACACGAATACTTATAATGCTCAATGTGAAGGGTAAAATACGAAAATAAGACAAGAAGGAAGCTGCCATTCAAACTCACGTACGAAAAAATCTCAAGCAGGAATTAACACAGAAATTAGGAAAGAGGAATGGGGTTAGGAAGACTGACCTAGAATTCCAATAGTACCACCCAAAGGCAATGATTTAAAAATCGTTCACAGATTATACAGGCAGTCCCAGAATTAACTAAGCCGTCTCAGGCCTGTGAAAATTCGTTTTTAGTGTTACCGGTACCGTAACATGACTTAAATACCTCTATTATAAACGGTGGTGGCAGGTGACAGAGTACATACATCAGTATGACATACAGATGATATGCTGTAGTGTTCATATTACAAATACATGTACTTTTTAAATACCTATGGTACCTGGTCATGAAGAATACCAGCATAGGCCGATTCAAGTGAGAATTCAAAAATTTTAAGAAAAAAATATACACCAGATGTCTTGAGTTCCCGTAAGTTCTCACGACCAATAATATATATATATATATATATATATATATATATATATATATATATATATATATATATATATATATATATATAAACATTGTCTCTACGTCCACAGCAGAGTTTGCAGGTTCGAGTCCTGCTGTGGACGTAGATACAATGTAAATAATTTCACCTGAGGCCGGGTGGCCCAAAAAGAAAAACGAAAGTTTCTCTTTATGAATTTAGTCATGTATACAGGAGAAGGGGTTGTTAGCTCCTTGCTTCCGACATGTTTGTCGCCTCTTACGACACACATGGCTTACGGAGGAAGAATTCTGTCCACTTCCATATGGAGATAAGAGGAAATAAGCAAGAGCAAGAACTAGTAAGAAAACAGGAGAAAACCCAGAGGGGTGTGTTTGTATATATATATATGCTGGTCTATGCATGTGGAGTGTGACCTAATTGTATATAGAAGTAACAAGACGTACCTGAAATCTTGCATGTTCAAGAGACAGGAAAACGACATCAACAATCCATCTTACTACCTCACATTTATATTAAGTTTAATTAAAATTGTAAAACAGTTAACCACTACTTCTTGTCTAGTTTTAAGTATAGCTACTATGTACTTATTATCTTGTCTACTTTTAATTAGCTATGCACCGGCATGAGGTAATTTTTCCGTATTTACTACCAACGTAAGTAGTAGGTTGGTAGACAACAGCCGCCCAAGGAGGTACTACCGTCCTGCCAACGAAAGCCTGCACAGTATTTGTTTTGCATAAGATAAGATAAAGTTTATTTGTTTGTAAAGATTACAATGTGTAATTACAATTTTGTTTTGCTAAGTACAAAGATAGCCACTATCATGCCGGGGCATAGTAGCTAATTAAAAGTAGACAAGATAATTAGTATATAGTAGCTATACTTAAAACTGTTATTCCAGAAATTGGAAATAAAATTGGAAATAAAACCTGAGTGCTTTCGTTTGCTTACACACACATCTTTAGATATATATAATAACAAGCCTGAAATATATAAGGAGTTTAACCTGGGAGAGTAAGAATGAATACTCTCACTAGGTACAGCTTGTAAAATCATAGGGAAGACAGAACTCTCGAAAGTGTTTATCAGCTGAAAGCGATTGAGGAATTGAGGCACCATGATGAACCCTAGTTACACGGTACTCTACCCTGGGGCCCCCACCTCCTCACTCTGGCTGGCTGACTTGTATAACTGGTAGTCATCTTGAATATGAACGAGGCCTTCACTCACGACGACAACAAGCTAATGTTCTTTAAGATTATTATTGATGGTATACAGATGTGTGGTTATGAGTGATGCACTCCCAGTTTAATGAAATAATTGGCACATGCTAAAGTGCACCACTATGGTAGCAGTGTGCACAACTGTGGTACACAATGGTTTTTAGTCAGCAGTGTGCACTACTATGACACACAGTAACTGAAGGCAGCGGTGTACACCACTATGGCACACACTGATTGAAGGCAGCAGTGTGCAATGTACATTATGATGGCGCACACAGTATACTATTATGACACGAGTAATAGAATTCGGCAGCGTACACCGCTATGGCCCATAGTGAGGACAGGTGCCTTTGTTATGGAAGGAGGGGAAGGGCCTACCATCCTTCCCTGCCTTCTTCCCTCCATCCTACTCCACCTACCTTTCCTCCCGTCCGTCATTCATTTTTAGTGAAATTTTCCTCCCATTCCATCCACCTCGCCTTCCACGCGTCTCTCCCTCCAATCCTCTCATCCTCCATTTCTCCCACTCTCTTTCCCTCTCACCCTCCACTCCTCTCCTCACCTTCCACCCCACTCCATGCCTCTCACCCTCCCCGTCTTTGACTATTACAAAAACAGGCACTTCTTAAAGGCCTCTGGCACCTGGTCGCAAAGAAAGACTATCAACATTGGCACAATCACAAGAGCAGTAAATATTTTTAGTCATAAGTACACACTGGATGTTTTCTTTTGAGTACCCATATATTTCCACCACCAATTTTATTTACAGATATATACAATACGTACAATAGATTTGAAAGTCACGATAATACGAGTAGTAATTTAACGAGAGGGTGAAAGAATGAGCACCTCCACTAGCCACAGCTTATACACCCACAGAGAAGACAGATCTCACGGATGTGTTAACAAGATTAAAGTTTGTGAACAAGTGAAGGTTTATAGCGGAGCATAGGTACAACGTAGACTACCCTGGGGTCACCCTTCTGACTGGCTGATTTGTCCTACTAGTTACTATGTGTACGAACTGAACCCTTCATTTACAGCAGCAATAAGTTACTCTGCTTTATGATGATTATTGGTGGTTTTCAGAATTTTGGGTTTGTGTGATGAACGCCGAATTTTAATGAAGTACTAGGCACATAAAATCCTCACCCCCCAGAGTGCTGTTACACATTGGGTCTGTCAATCTCCAACTGGGTTGTGTGCCACTCTGGCATAAATAAAGCTAGCTAGCTAATGAGATCGCCTTTCCTCTCCACCATCCTACTCAGCAGGCGGTGCTCGACAATTTTTTTTTTTTTACAGTTTTGAAGATAAATTAATTTAGAAATATTTCACTTTGCTAGCGTAGGTTAGAGGCCCTTACTGAGTGTTACCCGGGTTAACGACCAGGTGGCAGTCATGGCTGGCTTTGACGTGTGTGAGGGAAAAGTTCAATAGATAGGAGTAGCGATATAGTAACAATAGTTTCATTGCCGGCTACTAGTTAAGGTAAGGTAAGTCTAGCTCCCGCTGTTCCCGCCTTTTTTCCCCCACCCCGAAAGTGATAGTTTGATTGCCGGCTGCTTGTTAAGGTAGGGTCAGTCTAGCTCCCGCTATCCCTTCCCCTCCTTCTTCCCCCCCCCCTTGAAAGGTGACGTGTGGGGCTCCGGTCCAAACAGTAATCCCAAGACTCACAGCTCCCAGCACTACTGTAAGTACATGCCTGCCTTGTATTCTAGTGGATTTATTGGTTGAAAGCTTCACTTTTGACCAATAATAAACTTAGTCTTTTCAGCCTTGCTCTAAGTTGACTGTTGTAATAATCACCACGTCTTTTAGGTATTGTACTTATCATGGAGAGTGATTTCTTAAGCAGTGGGTAACCTGTCTATCTTTCCAGCTTGGATGACAGAGAGGGTCACCTGCCAATCAACGAGCAGAACTGATGGAGATGGACTAATATCCTGAGACTTCCCCTTTTTGGATTTAATTACCTGTGCACCTGTATGAAATTGCAGGACGTAACCCGTCATCATTGCAGTGGTAAAGAACCTGCTTTCCTGTCATCGGGATATAATACTCAAGGCTATACTGTGAAGAACGAACCGGTGGGTTGTAACCAACACCTGCGACACCCCCCCCCATCATCAGCAACGGCTACGATTTCAACAACACAGTGTCACCAACACCAGACACCCAAGTTTTAAAGTAGCGTTGAATTCAATTATCATTTATATTTTTCATTTTCTTTAATGTAGGATTAATATTTCATATTTAAGTGTTTTATATTTTCTATATAATAATGTGTTTATGTGTGTCTGTTATTATTTCTTTTTCTATTCATTAATTTTCCTGAGGAGGAGCCAGCCTGGGTAATACTGTCTGAAGTTGTTACAGGGCTGAGTAAGCCTTCACAAGTGGCGACCTTGCCAGGATCAACTCTACTGAATCAAGATTCAACTCCATCTCGAATCTACCATTGGAACTTCAACGCCGCATACCACAGACGGTTACCACCAGCCATGAGTAATCATTCTCTATGGTAGGACTACAGTAGAGGTATTTAAAAGATTTGGTGATTGTTAGTCTCAATTTATTGTAAGTCAAGTCAAGGCAGGAATACTAGTTAATTCTGCCATCTATTTTTGTGTGAGCTTGAAACACTTTGGAGGATTAGACTCTAGGGACCAGAGATTTTCCAGTGACAATTTATTTCATTGAGCTCTTTATTATATCAAGGGAACTGTCATAGGGCACTCTTGATTTGTTGGTGAGAAGATTGGATGGTCAAGTGACCCCATTCTACTTACTGTTTGCTCTGAGCCGGCATAGAACCCTTCGTTTTAATTAATACATATTGTTTAATTGAAGTAGGGATCGAGCCCTCTGGTTTATTTACAGTTTGAGCGGAGCAGGAATTGAACCCTCCGTTTTCTTTAATGCCCGTTTCATTTTCCCCTGGTAGTTTAAGTTATTCTTGCAAATATGGAGGAATACCAGTTTTGGATGAACACTGGAAGTAAGTTAGGAATAACAGGGAAAAATTTAGAATCTTTCATTAGTGCTAAAATCCAGGAAAGACTTGAAAGAGAGAATAGAAAGAGAAAGAGAGGATGAAAAGGAAAGAGATCGAATTGAAAGAGAAAACCAAGATAGACGGTTAGAAAGGGAGAGAGAAGACAAAAAAGAGCGTGATAGACTTGATCGTGAGGAAAGAGCTAAAGTACGTGAGGAACAAGTTAAATTAAGGGAACTTGAGGAAAGAGCAAAGGATAGAGAATATGAGTTAAGGGAGAGAGAAAAGGATCGCGAGCTCGAACAAGCTCGCCTTGAATTAGAGAATAAAAAGTTAACTTTCTCACAACAGCAATTAGATGAAGGAGTAATGGAACAACGTGCAGCTAGTGCACATATTCCAACACCTAATTTACCTCCCTTCACAGAGGGGGAAGATATAACTTCATACATTATCAGGTTTGAAAATACCGCTACCCTCTGTGAATAGCCTGCTGACACCTGGGCTACCAGGTTAGGAATGTTATTTTCTGGTACCGCTTTGAATATCTATGCAACTTTGTCGCAGGATATCATATGTAATTATAACATACTGAAGAAGGCAATCCTTAAAGCATATCAAAAAAACACTAATTCTTACAGGAAAGATTTCAGGTACGCCACCTTACAGCCTGGCCAGAACTTGCAGCAGTTACAGGTAACACTCGTTTGTTCGACTTTTGGATAGAGAGTTCAGGAATTGATCGCAGTTATGAATCTTTTAGAGACTTCATGGTTGCTGACCAGTTCCTGACAGCTCTTCCCCATCAGATACGAACATTCATCAGAGAACGTAACCTGATTAAAGCTGAGGAAGTTGCTGAGGCTGCTGACCTGTATGCTGAGGCTCACAATTCCTATAAAGACCTAAAGGGATCGAACCCTAAGGGTAAGGGTTCATCAGACCTTAAGAAATCAAAGCCTCTAGTGGAAAGTAAAATAACTTTTTATTCCTGTTTGTCATTTGTGTGGTATTAAGGGACATAAACGTCCAGATTGTCCTTCTAAGAAGGTCCAAAAAGTTGGAAGATGTTTTAAAGACTGTAATGACCAAGCACCCTTCTGTTCAGGAACAGTTAATGGACTTAATATATCTACCATTTTACGAGACACTGGATGCACATGTATAGTCATTTCTGATAAGCTGTTCCCTAACCTTAAAGAAACTCATTCCTCTGCTATACTTTCAGACTACTTGGGCCGTACGGACACTTTACCTACCATCCGTTGTTACATTAGGTCTAAATGGTTCACAGGTTGGTCTGAAGCCGTACTAGCTCCCATCACTTCTTGCTCCGTACTAATAGGTAATGTAAAAGGTGCCATTCTTCCTTCTGAGATTGACCTTTCATCACCAAAGGTGGACATAAGCTTTTCAGATCTTCTTCCTGTAGAATCAGAGAAGCCCCTCGAAAGTTCAGATGAGACAATGTCTCGTGAGATTCATGTGGGATTAAAAACCAGTGATGCTACTCTCGAAAGCGAGGTAGTATGATCACCGGTTCACTTGTTAGTTGAAAGTGAAGATATCACCTCCGATACCATAAATGTCTTGACTAGGGCTCAGACCAAAGCCCAGGCTTCTCCTACTGTCCATCCTTTGAATTTCCCTGACTTCAAGCCTCTAGATATATCAAAGGACTCTTTTGTCAATTTACAAGGTAATTGCCCTTCTCTTCAGAATTGCCATAATGCCGCTAAACAAAATCAAGTTATCCAAAGGAAAAACTTTTCATATAAATTTGAATATATAAAAGGTATCTTGTACAAGTCAGTATTCAAATTAAATTCAGATGAGATAGAATATTCCATCTTAGTTGTTCCAAGTCAATGCAGAAAGACTGTTCTTAAAATGGCTCATGACCTGCCAGTGGCCAGTACATTTCTCGCATCGTAAAACCTTAAATAAAATTAGGGAAACCTATTTTTGGCCAAAAATGTCCTCAGATATCACTACCTATTGTAGATCGTGTAAAGTTTGCCAACTGTCATCCTCCCGAGGTACCAGGTGAGTACCTATGGTCAAAATGCCAGTCTTTACGGTACCTTTTGAAAGAATAGCTATTGACATCGTTGGTCCTTTATCTCAACGTTCATCTGGGGGACATAGATATATATTAACATTAGTTGATTATGCTTCGAGTTTCCCTGAAGCCGTTCCCTTAAAGACCATAACTACTACAGAGGTGGCTGAAGCCCTTTTGTCCATCTCCTCCAGAGTGGGCATCCCTAGAGAAATTTTGTCTGACCGTGGGACACAATTCACATCTGACTTAATGCAACATCTGTACCAACTTCTGGGAGTGAAGCCTCTCTTCACCACACCCTATCATCCCAGCTGTAATGGGAGGATTGAGCGCCAGCATTCGATTCTCAAGTCCATTTTAAGGAAACTTTGCTCCCTTAAACCTAAGGAGTGGCATCGTTACCTACCCTGTGCTTTGTTTGCCATGAGGGAAGTTCCCAGTGACTCTTTGGGGTTTTCACCTTTTGAACTTCTCTATGGTAGACAGGCCAGAGGTCCACTGTCCATCCTTCATGACTTATGGACTAATGAGAAGGTAAATGCTGAGTTTCAGTCTTCTTATCAGTTTCTCCTTGACCTTAGATCCAAACTTGAGGAGACCTCTGACATAGTTTCGAAAAACTTAAGCTTGTCAATGGACCAGTACAAAACCTATTTTGATTCCAAAAGTCAGAGGAGAAGTTTTAAAGTAGGAGATGAATTTGGTACTTTTGCCTATCAAGTCAAATAAATTATTAGTAGCATGGAAAGGTCCATATAAAGTATTAAAAATTTGTGGGAAAGTTGACTACCTCAGAAGTCAAGGGGAAACTTAAACTATCATATCAACATCCTTAAGAAATATTACCGAAGAAATTCGGTTAACTGCCTTAATAATTTTGAATTAGTTTTTCCACACGATCTTGATACGACAACTGAAGAATGTAAGGTGTGCGTAATTGACACCTCTAACTTAGACTATGATGAAGAACTACATGACTTGGTGACTCTTGACCACTCGGACGCATCCAACATTAATATTAATGAATCTTTGGATGACCATAAGAGACATGAACTACTTCAATGTGTGAGTAACTTTTCAGACGTCTTTACTGATATTCCAGGTGTTACCTCCACGGTAGTCCATAAGATTGACTTAGTGACGGACAATCCTATCAAACGAAAATTATACCCAGTTCCAGTTCACCTTAGGGATGCATTTGACCGAGAGGTAGACAAATTATTAAAACTAAAGATCACTGAACCTTCAGTATCTTCATATTGTTCACCAGTAGTCATGATTAAGAAGGAGGATAATTCATATAGACTTGCTATTGACTTCAGAGGCCTTAATGCTATAACTCGGTGGGATGCTGAACCTATGCCCTTGATAGATAGCGATCTACACAAATTTTATGACGCTTCCTTCTTTTCAGAGATTGATATTGCGCAGGCATATCATCAAGTAATGTTAGATCCTTCTTCTAAGCAGTACACCGCTTTTCCTACACACCAAGGACTGATGCAATATAGAACAATGCCCTTCGGTTTGGTAACTGCCTGTGCTACGTACGTGAGACTGATGAGAAAGGTCTTGGGTAATATGCCAAATGTTTCAGTTTATTTTGATAACATTTACATAATGACATCCACGTGGGGCGAACATATCCAAACATTAACATCAGTTTTGCGTAGGTTATGCTCACATGGCCTCACTGCCAAGCCGAAGAAATGCTTCCTTGGGTATAACAAGATTAGATATCTTGGACTGATACTTTCTAATAACACTCTGCAGCCTCTCCCCAGTAAGATCAAAGCTTTATTAGAATTTAAATTCCCCAAAACCAAGAAGCTCATGCGTAGTTTTCTTGGTTCTGTAAATTTTTATGTACGGTTTATCCCGAACCTTACTGATCTTACAGGCATCTTATCCGACTTCCTTAAAAAGTCTGTGAAGGAACCTCTTGAACTTTCCGACATAGCTCGGTAAAAGTTTAATGAGATTAAAAGTATCTTTTCGAAAGACCCTATACTTAAGATTCCAGATATTAACAAAACATTTTGCTTAAGAACTGATGCCTCCAATACTGGCTTAGGTGCGGTGCTACTACAATACCATGATGGTACTCCCTTCCCTGTATGCTTCCTAAGCAGGAAACTCCTTCCCACAGAAACGAGATACTCCACAATAGAAAAGAAATGTTTGGCCCTTGTGTGGGGTATCTCCAAACTTAAATTTTATTTGCTTGGAAAAGAATTCATTTTAGAAATGGACCACAAACCTTTGATATACCTAGAAACTTTTAAGGGAAACAACAGTCGCCTCTTGAGGTGGACATTGGCACTCCAGGCTTTTAAGTTCCATATTGTGTATATCAATGGTTCATCCAATTATTTCTCTGACTGGTTAAGTCGTGACAGTCGGTAAAAGATTTGTTGCCTTACGTGACTTCCACATGTTAGAACTTTTTCCTCGTCTATTCTTCTTATACTCCTTGACTATAAGTCTTGGTATGGGGGAGTGTGAGGGAAAAGTTCAATAGATAGGAGTAGCGATATAGTAACAATAGTTTCATTGCCGGCTACTAGTTAAGGTAAGGCGAGTCTAGCTCCCGCTGTTCCCACCTTTTTTTCCCCCCACCCCGAAAGTGATAGTTTGATTGCCGGCTGCTTGTTAAGGTAGGGTCAGTCTAGCTCCCACTATCCCTTCCCCCCTCCTTCCCCTCTCCCCCCCCCCCGAAAGGTGACGTGTGGGGCTTCGGTCCAAACAGTAATCCCTAGACTCACAGCTCCCAGCACTACTGTAAGTACATGCCTGCCTTGTATTCTAGTGGATTTATTGGTTGAAAGGTTCAATTTTGACCAATAATAAACTTAAGTCTTTTCAGCCTTGCTCTAAGTTGACTGTTGTAATAATCACCACGTCTTTTAGGTATTGTACTTATCATGGAGAGTGATTTCTAAAGCAGTGGGTAACCTGCCTATCTTTCCAGCTTGGATGACAGAGAGGGTCACCTGCCAATCAACGAGCAGAACTGATGGAGATGGACTAATATCCTGAGACTTCCCCTTTTTGGATTTAATTACCTGTGCACCTGTATGAAATTGCAGGACGTAACCCCTCATCATTGCAGTGGTAAAGAACCTGCTTTCCTGTCATCGGGATATAATACTCAAGGCTATACTGTGAAGAACGAACCGGTGGGTTGTAACCAACACCTGCGACCCCCCCCCATCATCAGCAACGGCTACGATTTCAACAACACAGTGTCACCAACACCAGACACCCAAGTTTTAAATTAGCGTTGAATTCAATTATCATTTATATTTTTCATTTTTTATTTTCTTTAATGTAGGATTAATATTTCATATTTAAGTGTTTTATATTTTCTATATAATAAAGTGTTTATGTTTGTCTGTTATTATTTCTTTTTCTATTCATTAATTTTCCTGAGGAGGAGCCAGCCTGGGTAATACTGTCTGAAGTTGTTACAGGGCTGAGTAAGCCTTCACAACGTGTCTCTTGGACATCCCGGCTCAAGCATGCCCAGTAGAAGTGTTTAGCTATTCTGAGAAGTCTGTGTTATCTCTAACTCAAACTCCCTACTGAAGCGTTATGGGAAATATTGAGAACTTTGTGCAGAAGTTTTCTTTAGCCACTACAAAAGTTTCTATGGTATAACTTTTAAAACTATATGGTGATAATATAAAACTTTCTAATACACTATTTATGATCTCAAAGACTTCTAAACCGTCTCGTGTTATGCTGCAGAAACACAAACACACAGTAATGCAGGTAGGAGAGCCCTTTCTCAGTAGGTATTCCCTTCCCTGCAATCAAATATATAGGCAAGTTGTGGGCGTCGGCTTCAGAATTTAATGTAAAAATCAGATAAACAACGGACTATTGCATTTTCTTGAAGAATATTCGGTAGGGCATAAATACGTAAGTGTCTGGCAGATCATCCTACGTATAGGAAAATTCGACTACGGGAGCTTAGGTACTTGACCCTGGCTAGCTGCCATCGCAAAACAAATTGTCCAACTCAAGATAACGTCAGCATTCGCACCAGATTGTCTCTTGGATATTGCCCGTGTTACGGCCATAACTGACACCAGTTCAGGTGCAGAGCTTTCCAGGACAGTCTGCAAGAGACGCATCATTACCTATTATTAACAGTGTGTCCTGCTCAGGAAATCTCCGTCATATACCTACCGTCGATATGCCCTAAAATATTTAGTGTCTACATAAATTCTATGTAATAGTGAGACAGGTTACTGCCATACCTTATGCTTCCAGCAATACATTTTGGTTAAGAGAGATGCTTTCAGAGGTGGGAAGTACTTCCATCCTTAAAAAAAAAAAAAAAAAAAAAGCAAGCCTCTGTATCTCTTAAAGTAGCAACAGTCATATGCGCATCTTTCTCCTGAAATGTTAATGGACTGATAATGATAAAATGATTAGTGAAGTTATCAGTGTTCTCAGATTTATTACTACCTGATGACTGCCTTCAGGTTCTTCAGTCTTACCATTGTGGTTGTCTCTGACTGTTCCTTATAGGGACAGTGTTATTCACCCATACTACCACTATTTACAGCACATGCAGTTTTTTTTCCCCTCGGTACCCTTTTGCCGCCAGAATACTGTAGGGAAGAAGATTTAGAAAAGTGTTCTCTCTCAGACAGATATCTATTGGTTTCAACGTATTTCCCAACTTAACACTCTCCTTCACTGATGTTAGGACACTCTTCCAGGTATTCTTGAACATCTGGAATAACAGTTTATAGGAAATTGTCAACAAAATCTTCTGCACTAAATCACAGAACTTAGCAACACACCTATAAGACTTCATTTTTTTTATTACTCTAGCAAATTCCATGACTATTAAGCTTAAACTCGCGTCTATATTTCGCCGGTCCACAAAAATGCAATGATGACAGTAGATTTCACAAAGCTCTAAATTCACAAAATCCTCACCATACAAGTTACATGTTCGTGCGTATTCGTTTATAATGCTGTGTGAAGAAGTGCTGGCCAGTGTTCAATCGGCAAAACTGCAAAACTCAGGCCTGATTCTCTATTAGAAAAATTACTCGGGCAATTTTTGAATTCTAAAACGTCCATCACATGTATGACGGCGTTACCTTCTCTGCTCTATCATATTTCTCCTTAAAAAAAAAAAGCATGATACTTTTAGGTCTGTTGTAGAGTAAGGTTTCATTAATTCGTGTGCAAGAGAAGCACATATATCCCGTGTTGGACTTGGCTTGCACCAGTTACCTCAACTGGCGGATTACCAGGTAAACACTCAGGAGAATATTGTCACTACCATTATGGTCATGGAAACAGAGTGGGGAGCAGAGATTAACACCAGCTCCTCGTGTATTAGACACACCAGATGGAAACACAGAAGCCATCGTTGATGGCCCAGACATTTGATTGTTGCGAATTCACGAAGCTGAACAGTGGTTAAATAGGAATAATATTCAATGCCAATGTAATGACCAATGCACGAACAATGGTGCAGAAATAATTTAGGCATAGCATGCAAGGTATTTGTTATTACTAGATGCGTGACTCGTGCTGGTGGCATTACCCAACTAGCAATGAAACAACGTAATCAGCAATGCCAAGCAGCAACAATGCAAGGGAACAAAAATATAATGAAACCAACAACGCAAAGCAACTAAAAATGCAGAGCAATAATAAAGCAGGCAAGCAACAATGCAAGGCAGCAATAAAAAAAATATAACAAATTGCTTTAGGAAAAGGCACTCCATATTTCGAACACTGGCACTTCATTAAGACCTATGGTATCTGGTCGAGAAACGACAATACCTGCACAGACATAATCAAGAATATTAGGAATAAAGAATTCACCAGATGCTTCCTGAGAGCTCTAATTTATACCCACCACTAATATTTTTTTACAGATATATACAATAGGCTTGAAAGCTATATGCATACATTAATCACCTGAAAGCATGTAAGGAACTGAAGCTCTAGGGCTGACCCTAGTTACAAGGTAGGATACTCTGGGACCCCCTTCTTTTGACTTGTGCGAGTAGAAGATACTGTGAGTATATATATATATAGAGCAGTTCCTATGAACAGCAATAAGCTACCATGTTTTAAGCTGATTATTGATGGTACGCAGGATTGTGGTAGTGTGTGATACACGGTGAATATAGTAATATTAGTACTCAGTGTACACTACATTCACTCTCAATGTCTCTCACTCTCCACGCCTCTCAAGTTCTTCCAGTTTCTTTGTTCTCTCTCTCTCTCTCTCTCTCTCTCTCTCTCTCTCTCTCTCTCTCTCTCTCTCTCTCTCTCTCTCTCTCTCTCCACTCAACCTGCCCTACCCCTCCTCCCCTCTTCCTTCTTTATCGTTATTATCAGTCATCCCCTTCCTTCCGTCTCTCATCCCCTCTCTTTGTCCATCATACTTTCCGCTCCTCCTCTGTCATCCACAGTTCCTCATCCTCTTCCCCTCGTCGCCTCTGCCGTTATAACCTCTTCCCTTCCTCCTCTCCTTTACTCTCATCTTCAAACACCCCTTTCCCCTTATTTTTTTTTAACCTTAGTTTACTCTCTTTCCCCTTTCCTCTCTCTATCTCACTTTCTTCTTCTTTAAATATCCGCCACTTTTTCCTTCCATCCTTTCTTTTTCTCTCCCCTATCTCCTTTTCTCCCTCACCTGACCTTCATTAGTAATTCTCTCCTCTTCCTCTTTCTGTCCACCAGAACTGTGCTCTCGTTTACTACTCTATTTTCAATTTTTCATCTTCTTTCCTTTCTCAATTTCTCCACTTATTCCTCTCTCGATCCCTCCCCTCTCATTACATTCCCTTTCTCCTCCAACTTTCCCTTTCTCTTCTGTCGTCATTACTAGTCATCTCACACGTAAACATTTTCTGCTTAATAAACACCTCATCTGCTGAAGAGGACCCCAGCAGAGGGTCGAAAAATGAAAATCAATTAATTTTCCGAGTTTGTTTCCATGTGAGTTATAATTGAGCATATATATATATATATATATATATATATATATATATATATATATATATATATATATATATATATATATATATATATATATATATATATATATATATATATCGTGCCGAATATGTAAAACTGGTCAATTAGCAAGAACTCATTTAAAATTAAGTCCTTTATGAAATTTTCTTTTATACGTTTAAAGATATATTTTTTCATTAATGTTAATGTAAAAAATTTAAATTTTGCACCAAAAGAATCTTAGAAAACTTACCTAACCTTATTATAACAAGCGCAATTTATTTTAGCCTAACCCAACTAAATATATTTTAGATTTGTTTACAATAATTTAATACTAAACAAACACAATGAAATATATTTTTTTCGTTAGGTTCAAAATGATTTTAGAGAAATTATTGCATACACAAATTTTCGCTTGTTCTATATGGCAAGATGAGCGTTGCTATTTAAGCCAAGATCGCAAGTTCTGCCTATTCGGCACGACATATATATATATATATATAATATATATATATATATATATATATATATATATATATATATATATATATATATATATATATATATATATATATTTGCAATAAGATCACAGTAAACAGGTGATTTCAGAATATGCAAAACAACCACTCTGAAAGAATCGAGAAATTCCAAGCGCTTTCGTGACTACTCACATTATCACATTATCCTTGATAATGCGAGTAGTCACGAAAGCGCTTGGAATTTCTCTATTCTTTCAGAGTGGTTGTTTTGCATATATATATATATATATATATATATATATATATATATATATATATATATATATATATATATATATATATATATATATATATATATATGTCGTGCCGAATAAGTAAAACTTGCGATTTTGGCTAAAATAGCAAAGCACTTCTTGCCGAATAAGGCAAGCGAAAATTTGTTATCGATGAATTCGCAAAATCATTCTGAATCTAACGAAAAATATATTTCATTGACAGAATATATTTAGTTGCATTATATTTTTTTCGTTAGGTTCAGAATGACTTATTGCGAAATTAATGCATGCACAAATTTTTGCTTGCCTTATTCGGCAAGAAGAGCGTTGTTATATAAGCGTAAATCGCAAGTTTTACCTATTCAGCACGACATATATTTAATATTATGCAACAATCGCGAACAAGCGATACAAGATATAAAGTGAGGATTTTTTTAAATCGTGTTGTGAAGTGCTTATAGTCATCTGGTTAGTTTAGTATTTTTATTATTTAGAGCATTGATTTTTGTTGTATTTAGTTTAGTAAGGTTGAGTATGTGATTGAGTTCGAGATTTTTTTTTTTTTAATTCTTCTGTTGTGGTGACCTTAATTTGGTTGAGTGAGATGGTTATTCATCTTGTTCGTATATTGATTGCTGTAGTTATGAAATTAACGGCTCCTAAAATTGAGGACACCCCAGCTTGATGGAGAGAGAGAATCCCGAGATCAACTGAGGCTCCAGCACGGGCAATTGATGCTGCTAAAGGTGGGTAAACGGTTCATCCAGTTCCTACACCTCTTTCTACTAGTCTTCTTGTTAGTAGGAGGGTGAGAGAGAATGATAGTCAGAATCTCATATTGTTTATTCGAGGGAAGGCTATATTAGGTGCTCCAAGTATAAGAAGAACTAACTAGTTTCCAAAGCATCCGATGATAGGTATAATAATAGCTCTAGACCTTTCATGTTGCAATCAACGTATCAGACGTTCTGAGGGACGCTCTTGCTGAGAGCGCCTTTCTGAACGAATCTGCTGAGATCTCTTACTCATTTCTGCAATACTGCAAGCTCCTGATGTGTTGACTGCAACACGAAAGACCTAGACCTATCATTCAAGACACACACATTAAGGAGATTCTTAATTTTGGGGAATAAAGATGAAAGCTATTTAAGTAGACAATTATATTCCAACATGAAATGTTGCACACAGTCATGTTCCACTTCATGTGCAACATCTCAAATGATTAAGGGAAGACGTAAAACGTGGACATTTTAGTTCCAATGAAATTCTAGCGATACATATGATTTCCTCCGATTCTTTAAACAATGTGGTATATGTAGAATTATGTAGACAATTATACTTCAAGGACCATGGATATGTTCAGTGTCTATCATCGAGCCTCCTTGGGTCTTTTTTGGAGCCCTGGCAAAAAGCAAAATGGTCAGCAAAGAAACACTCGTAAAGACATAAAAACCCCGAACCTTTCTCCCTAAACATCTCTCTCCGCCTATACTGGAAACTTAACCCTCTCCCTAATGTGTCTAAGTTCAAAAAAGTTGAAAGAAATGCCATACTGATTACAAGATGTAATCAGTACCTACTCGGGGTCCCCGAGATCGTCCAGAAAGAGTTGCTGAATTCCCCGCTCCCCCTATGCACTCTAGTCCGTGTAGAACCGTAGATAAATGGTTCAAAGAACCGAAAATTTGATAAATTAGACACACATGCAACACTTTTCTAATTTACGCCCTCCAGTCCATACTCAGATGAACAATTTGATGTGATAGAACTCCTAGTAAAGAGACAAACTGCGCAAACAAAAGGTTAAAAAAACTGAACAAGCAAGAGATCGGCAGAACTACGAAAATGAAACAATCGAACGCTAGCATTGCTGCTCTTAAAGAGGGGAAACCCTGGCTGGGTGTTCGGAACCATTGCCTCCAACATTGGTTTGTCCAGAGAAGCTTGCATTAAAATATAGGTTGCCATCAACCGAGAAATTATATATTGGAATGGATTCCCAATGATGTTTTCAAGAAGGACTGTCTGGCGGCCCCAATATGCCTTAGTATAGTTTCAACAGAAATGATGGAATTATTGATAATTACCGCTGGAAGCCAGCGGTACTGAACCACCTAAAGGGCGGTAATAGAGTTGAAGACTCAACCTTACAATGATTACAAGGAACTCGTGACCTCTCAAACATCTTCGTCTAGTCTAGTCAAAGTAGCCTGAAAAACAGGAAATAGCAGAAATTATTTATGAATAGACGATTTTTTTTCCACATATTCTCCTGAAGGCTATAGAAATAAGGATCAAAAGAATTCCCCTCTGTCCGACTACAGCAACCCCTCCCCCTCCCCTTACTTTTTTTCACCCCCCCCCCTTCCCCTGTCCCCTCCAAGTGAGAAGAGGGACTTTCTTTTTCACTTGTTTTTCTCGGTTATTTGGAAAACGGTGCAACTGACGATAAAAGTTTACATTGTGAGAAAAAATGGAAGATAAATTCTGAACAGGATTGCGTCTACGCATGTCTGCTAAACTTTTTTTGTGTAAGCCAGACAGATTTAGAGGGCGAGTTTAGAGGTTACTGTGAGATTTTTGCTACCCGAGCTCAGTTGTCATTTGAGAGATATTAACAAACAAATTTGTTAGTAAAAGTTCATAGAATTGAAATAACAGAGCGGGATATTCTCTATCTGGATTGTTAAAAATATATTTCCATTTAATTTCCATAAAAATAATCAGATTTTTTAACAGGTGTCACTGACAAAAAATGAGATCAATGAAACATTAGTTTTTGAAGATGAGATAAACGACTGTTTTTATTACAAAGAAACTTTAGTTAAAAGAGAAACCGATTCTTGAAGATGTTAACAGAGAAACTGATTCTTAAAATGTTAAAAGAGAAACCGATTCTTGAAGATGTTAACAGAGAAACTGATTCTTAAAATGTTAAAAGAGAAACTGATTCTTGAAGATGTTAACAGAGAAACTGATTCTTAAAATGTTAAAAGAGAAACTGATTCTTGAAGATGTTAACAGAGAAACTGATTCTTGAAGATGTTAACAGAGAAACTGATTCTTGAAGATGTTAACAGAGAAACTGATTCTTGAAGATGTTAACAGAGAAACTGATTCTTGAAGATGTTAACAGAGAAACTGATTCTTGAAGATGTTAACAGAGAAACTGATTCTTGAAGATGTTAACAGAGAAACTGATTCTTGAAGATGTTAACAGAGAAACTGATTCTTGAAGATGTTAAAAGAGAAACTGATTCTTGAAGATGTTAACAGAGAAACTGATTCTTGAAGATGTTAACAGAGAAACTGATTCTTGAAGATGTTAACAGAGAAACTGATTCTTGAAGATGTTAACAGAGAAACTGATTCTTGAAGATGTTAACAGAGAAACTGATTCTTGAAGATGTTAACAGAGAAACTGATTCTTGAAGATGTTAACAGAGAAACTGATTCTTGAAGATGTTAAAAGAGAAACTGATTCTTAAAATGTTAAAAGAGAAACTGATTCTTAAAGATGGTATCCACAACTTAAGACTTGTGACTGAGGTCAGAATAAGAAGTTTTCCTAAGTTATTAAAGAAAGTGAACATTATTGAAATGCATAGCTTGCAAACGTAAAAACATTAAAGAAAAAAATATTGCCATAGATTTAAGAAAAGCAAAAAGACCTAAAACACACACAAAAAAAATGTACTTTGCGGTTAAAAGAACGATTTGATTTTATAAAGAACTGTTTGTAGTGAAAATGTGACATTACAGCAGGGAAAAACTGCGGATAAACGTGAAGTTGTTTGTGAAGTTTGTTCCCTGGCTATGAGATAATACTGGAGGATGATAAGAAAAGAAATAATGAATAGGTCGAGAAAGAGACGATTTAAGTTGTCGGATATATTTCTATATCCGATAACTTCAACCAGAATAGTGGCTTCTATAACATAGCTGAACCACTTGCCAAGAAACTTCTTCATCGCTATCCCACATAAGAACTTAGGAATAGGAATGGAAGAACACTGCAGAAGGTCTGCTCACAAACTTATCCAATCTCCTTTCCAAGCTCTCCAAGATTTTAGACTCTATAACACCACTCGGTAGATCATCAGATGCAGCATTCTCCACCTGACCTCAACATTCTGAACCTGACTATAAATACTCGCGTACCTTCCACCCCAGGTAGATCTGTTTGTGACTTGAAAAAGCCCACTGTGTGGGCGAAACTTTGTCAATAAAGGATCACATTATACTGCATATGTGTTTATATTTCCACTGTGTCGGTATTTTATACCATTTATTTCCACCTTCGGTTCCAGAAGTGTTTTATAAAAATGCTAATTAAATTTGCATTCAAGTGATCAACTTTAAAACGAAGGCGACCACAGGATCAGCACATTGCTTCCGCACACGAGAAGCTGTGTTCGTTCATTGATGATTCTCAGGGACACCAGTTCTCGCAAATCACATGACATCTTTACAGCAAAATGGAAAGACAACTGAATTATTGTTGCAGTATTTCGATCTTGTGACATTAGTACTACATTTCATGGAGGCAGAGGCCCTAGGATATTTTAATTTTCATCAGGAGTGCATACAAGCATACCAAGTGGACTTGCTGTGTATGGTAAATACTGCCAGATCTACCTCCTGGATATGGATTCTCTTCATCTTTTCAGTTCTAGGTTCAGAAGTACTGGTGTCGTGTATGAAGAGTATTAGAGCCATTATTCACAGTAGAAGTTTCACAATGAGTGTCCTATATAAATGAGGTTTACCAGTAACTCACTACTGATACGATAACATAGAAGAGATGTGTCGAGTTCGGATGATTTTTGCGAAATTTTTGCATACACAAATTTTCGCTTGCCCTATTCGGCAAGAAGTGCGCTACTCACATTATCAAGGAACTATCTAGTTCCTTGATAATGTGAGTAGTCACGAAAGCGCTTGGAATTTCTCTATTCTTTCAGAGTGGTTGTTTTGCATATTCTGAAATCACCTGTTTACTGTGATCTTATTGCATATATATATATATATATATATATATATATATATATATATATATATATATATATATATATATATATATATATATATATATATATAAACCGTATATTTGCTATGTTTCAACACCCTCAAGGAATGAGTAAATGATTGGATAATCTCAGAATCGCTAAAGATCTGCCATTGGGCCAGAATATTTTACAAGGGAAAAACATTAGAGGGAAAATGTCAGGTACTTAGCTGAGAGTCAGTGTTTCATCCATCATGGAACACGGATTTTCGTCTGAGTACCATGTATTTTTTCCACTGTTTTTTTCCCATTTCCAGGAATTTTGCGCAGAAGATAGATCCTTAACGATTATATAAAGCTTGTCCAACCATTTTTCCATTTCTGGAGGGCATTTTTGACCTACCCAAGTAAATGTAGATATTTTGAACTTAATGTATATATATATATATATATATATATATATATATATATATATATATATATATATATATATATATATATATATATATATATTATTGTAACCACGAACGAGTGGTACTGAATCACTAACAACACTGCAACTAGCCGAGGATTCGAACCCATGTCGTTTTGTCCTGCCTCATGGTGAGCGAAAAACCACAGGAACACACAATCCTACAAGAATCAAGCAACCAGCAGAGCTAGGTGTGTTACACACATACACGCATACATATCACACTTTATTTTTACCAATCGTTCGTGGTTACAATATAAAATTCTGCTCGTGGAGGCTAGTACACCAAACGGGGAGCAGAATGAAAGTAGCTCAGAGGGCACCCACACCACCGTATGTCCTCGGATCAAGGTAAAACACCTAGCTCTGCTGGGCGCTTGATTCTTGTAGGATTGCATGGTCCTGTGAGTTAGAGCGTCATATATTTTTCGTTCACCTTGAGGTGGGCCAAAACGACATGGGTTCGAATCCACGGCTAGTCGCGGTGTTGTTATTGAGATATTTATATAATATGGATGCATATATACATATGCATATACATATATACACACAAATACATATCACACCTCATTTTACCCTCCTTTCATCCCCTACTCACTCCCTTTCCCCTCCCTACCCTGTCTTTCCCCTCAGCCTCACACTCCCCTCAACGGGCAATGGGCAAGGCATAAATCATCAGCTCCAGGAAGATGGATTTGCCAACCGAGCGAAATTGAAGTGTTGAAAAAAACTCGGAAAGGGACCAGAAAATTTGAAGAGATTACACATCACGCCTTATACAGATTCCCGGGGAAGAAGGGAAGAAGGGGGAAGGGAAGGAAAGATGAGGAAAAGGAGGGAGAAGGAAAAGGAAGAAAGAAAAGGAAGAGGAAAATGAGGGTGAGAAGGAAAAGGTGGGAGAATGGAAGGAAGGGGAGGGGGAGAAAGAGGAGAATGGTAGATTAGGCAGAAAATAGGAAGGGTGAAACATAAATGGCAAAGGGGGAAAATAGATGAACTTAAAGAAAGGCTGGAATTAAACACACAGGTTCATGGCTGGGAAGGATACCAATGGGACTTGTGTCCCACACCACCAGTGGGACGTGCATATATGAACGCTCTCACTCTGGCCAGATGTTTCTCAGTTTCGCGTAACACTGCAAATTTTCTCTTAAATTTTTCCTTTCAGGGTTCGTATAAACTAGCGCATTCTTAAAATAAATCATCTAGCACCTGCAAGTTTTACAGAGAATGTTCTGAGAGGTAGATGAGTTCCGGCTGGGGTTACTACTCAGACAAATTGGGTGTGGTCGGCGAGATTTCATGTCGGTCTTTGTGGAGCATCTCGGTCTATGTGGAGCATCTCGGTCTTTATCATCATTCTCCATCTCCTCCTTCATCACCCTCCCTTCTATAACTCCCCCCTCTAACGTCCCTCAATACCTCCATCCTGCTTTACCTCCCTCTATACGTCCCGTAGATCTATTCCTTTCTCCAGTTATAACTCTCTCCCCTTGTAACTCTCTCTTTATACATCTCCCTCCCGATATGCCTCCCAGCCTCTGTATTACCTTTCTTCGATCGTCATCTTCCTCCCTTTAAACTTCTCTGACTATCCTTTCTCACCCTGCCCTTGTTTCTGCAATTCCGTCCTCATTCCTTCATTCCCTCCCTCATAGTCTTCCCATTTTCTCTTGCTTCTAAAAAAATAATCCAACATTAAGGATGAATTTTCAGATTTTTCACTAGCTAAGTAGCAGCTACCATAACTTATTTTCACAAACTTATTTTCACAAGCTAGGAAATACTACCTTAGCTCATGTTTACTAGTTAGAAGCTTCTACCTTAGCTAATGTTCACAACCTAACTGCTGTTAGTACCCCAGCTCTTATTTCACAAACCAAGAGAGGTTGTTGTATATTTATTGGGTGACTTTATGCTTATAGAAGGGTGAACCTTAAGTCAGCAGGGACCCAGATCAGAACAGATCATTATTATTTCTCTGATGTTCAGACTCTGGTGTGCGTGTATGCACGACTGTGGTTTGGGTGATATGCGTGTGCTGAAGTGCTTGTTAGATAGGCATGCAGACTCCAGCACCATCTTCCTGCCTCTCGCTTCGTCACTCTTCAGATAGTCGGTGATAAGCAGTTGAGGGAATTCCTAAGAGTTGATTCACCACCCAGATCTCTGACGATTATGAGTATTCGTTCCTACGTGTATTTTTCTTTTTTATCATTCTTGCAGCTGGAGCCTGTCTTGCTTTTGCGGAACCTTTGTTTTCAGCGTAACGTTATTTTTTTTTTCCTCTCTAACCCGACTTTTAAGCCTTGAACTTATCGAGTGTGTGAAACACTTGTCTTGTTGGTAACTGGTGTGTGTTTCTCTTACTGAGTCCGTCCGTTTTGATCATGACGGGTCACTATCTGGAAAAGAACCATGACAGGACTTCGCTCCTGGCGATTATACAGTGTTTCACTCGCTGGAAGCCCCGAGTTGGTACTCCCGTAGTTACAACGGTCTTGTTTGTATGTCCGCAGTAAACGACGCAATATACAAACAAGACGATTGCAACTATGGGAGTACCAACTAGGGGCCTCCTACGAGTGAAACACCCTGAATTATCATCATCTGGACAGCAAAATTTCAAGGGCTTAGATGAGCTGCGTGGCTTTAAAGAAAAGTCTTTTATGAAGACTACAACTTATGGATGTGGGACTTCTCTTGTAAGAGTTGTATCTTAACGGCTCGCCATCTCGGAGACTCCAGCCAGCTTGGTTCGCCAACTGCACATCATGTTTACCTTGCGCCTCTCATTAGGGTTCATATCTCTTATACCAAGTGTGTATCTGTTAAGTTTATGGTGGTGAGAAGTTGTTTGATATTTCTGTGTATATTCTGTCCCTTACAATAACGGCTTGACAAAGCTCCTGGAGAGCGAAACGTTGCCACAATAAAATGTCACATTATATGTACATGTGTCCTGTTACCTAACAGTAAATTTCTAAGTCATTTCCGTTGATCCTCGAGGAGAAAGTGAGAAGGAGCCTGACTAGTCAGAACTGCCCATGAGTCATGGACAGAGGATCGAGCCTTTACCACGCCTTGCGCCGGATGACTCGTAATGGTTTAGTGTTTCATAAAATACAACACACTTATCCTCACTTTACCCTCATTAGTTGCATCACGTTTTCTATTGATGGTCTTTGTGTTACTAGATGCAGGTGTAGCCTCGGGTACACAGGTGTAGGCTCGGGTACACAGGTGTAGGCTCGGGTACACAGGTGTAGGCTCGGGTACACAGGTGTAGGCTCGGGTACACAGGTGTAGGCTCGGGTACACAGGTGTAGGCTCGGGTACACAGGTGTAGGCTCGGGTACACAGGTGTAACTCGCCATTTCCTGCCCCAGATACAGGCAGTTCGTGATTCTTGTACCTCAGAGGAGAGAAAGCAACAACTCTGTTGCGTAAATGAAGTTTTAGGTGGAGTCCCCATACGTTATCTTTCAGAGGTAACAGAGGTAAACATACCACAATTATGTACCAAATATCTCATATCAAATAAATACCCTGATTCTTCTTAATATTTTGGGCAATTTAGCGATTATTTTTTTTCTGGGCTTCAAGACTCACATCGAAATTTGAACCTGAAGTTGAACTGCAAAAATATGGGGGAGAGGGATGGAAAGTATTCCAGTTAAGGAAACTGCAGCACAGATCCAATTCCCTAGATCAAGAGCCCCTCACCAGCATCAAGGAACCTCCCTTGAGGGGTCAAGAATGCAGATGACATTAATTTTTCTTCCAGATTCAAGAGGCAAACCTCAGTAATGTAACAGAAAAAATACAATACCGTTTCAATATTAATACTTACAAAATGACACCAATGAATACCACTAATAATATCAACCTTTTTGCAAGATAAACCAAGGTTGAAAAGTTCAATGCAAAATCGAGACTGATTTGTAAAAAATTAAGACAGGACACCTGCATATGACAAATATTCTGTGAACCTTCCTAAAACTTTTTGCTTATCAGGGTTGAAAGGTTGAATACGATCGGATAAAGCGTTCTAAGGTTTAAACTTTACAGGAGTTAGTGGATGACAAGAACTCATCGGAACACATGAATGCCAGCACTGGAATGAAACTGGAAAAAAAAAAATCACGGGCACACTAATTTCGCGAAATTTTTGAAACCATAAAAGTGAGAGGTTTCAATACTTCCGTTTTCTTTACTCAGTAATATTCATATAAAAATCATTACAATTCTATAGAAAATCACTTAACTGTGATTTTTATGAAAATAATACCACAGTGAAAATATTTTCGCCTTTTTTCATATTTGCAATCACTCGTTTTGTGATTTATTCCACACATATATATATATATATATGCAAAACAACCACTCTGAAAGAATAGAGAAATTCCAAGCGCTTTCGTGACTACTCACATTATCAAGGAACTATATATATATATATATATATATATATATATATATATATATATATATATATATATATATATATATATATATATATATATATATATGTCGTGCCGAATATGTAAAACTGGTCAATCAGCAAGAACTCATTTAAAATTAAGTCCTTTCTAAAATTTTCTCTTACACGATTAAAGATATATTTTTTTTTCATTAATGTTGATGTAAAAATTCATAATTTTGCACCAAAAGGAACTTAGAAAACTTACCTAACCTTATTATAACAAGCGCAATTTATTTCAGCCTAACCCAACTAAATATATTTTAGATTTGTTTACAATAATTTAATACTAAAACACAGTGAAATATTTTTTTTCGTTAGGTTCAGAATGATTTTGGCGAAATTATTGCATACACACATTTTCACTTGTCCTATATGGCAAGATGAGCGTTGCTATTTAAGCCAAGATCGCAAGTTCTGCCTATTCGGCACGACATATATATATATATATATATATATATATATATATATATATATATATATATATATATATATATATATATATATATATATATATATTAACACATCGGCCATTTCCCACCAAGGCAGGGTGGCCCGAAAAAGAAGAACTTTCATCATCATTCACTCCATCACTGTCTTGCCAGAGCCTTGCTTACAGTAATTATAAAACTGCAACATTAACACCCCGTACTTCAGAGCGACTGTACTTCCCATCTTCAAGACTCAAGTCCGGCCTACCGGTTTCCCTGAATCCCTTCATAAATATTACCCTGCTCACACTCCAACAGCACGTCATGTCTTAAAAACCATTTGTCTCCATTCGCTATCTTACACGCTCACTCAAGCTTGCTGGAAGTCCAAACCCCTCGCACACAAAACCACCTTTATCCCCTCCCATCAACGTTTCACAGGCTGACCTCTATCCCGCCTTCCCTCAACTACAGATTTATACACTCTCGAAGTCATTCTATTTTGTTCCACCTTCTCTACATGTCCGAACCACCTCAACAATCCCTCCTTAGCCCTCTGGATAATAGTTTGGGTAATCCTGCACCTCATCATAATTTCCAAACTACGAATTCATTGCAATATATTCACACCACACATTGCCCTCTGACACAACATCTCTCTGCCCCAAGCCTTCTCCTTGTTGCAACATTCACAACCGATGCTTCACACCCTTATAAGAGCGTTGGCATAACTATACTCTCATACATTCCATTCTTTGCTTCCATGGACAAAATTCTACGGAATCCTCAGTGCACCACTCACCTTTTTTCCCTCATCAATTCCATGATTCACCTCATCTTTCATAGACCCATCTGCTGACACGTCTACTCCTAAATATATCAATACATTCACCTACTCCATACTCTCTCCCTCCAACCTGATATCCAATCTTTCATTAGCTAACATTTTTGTTATCCTCATCACCTTACTCTTTCCTCTATTCACTTTCAATTTTCTTCTTTTACTTACCCTACCAAACTCCTCTACCAACCTCTGCAACTTTTCAGAATCTCCCAAAAGCAGTGTCATCAGCAAAGAGCAACTGTGACAACTCCCACTTTGTGTTAGATTCTATATCTTTTAACCCCAAACCTCTTCCCAACACCCGAGCATTCACTTCTCTCACAACCCCATATATATATATATATATATATATATATATATATATATATATATATATATATATATATATATATATATATATACCGAATAGGTAAAACTTGTGATTTTGGCTTAAATAGCTACGCTCGTCTTGCCGAATAAGACAAGCGAAAATTTGTGTATGCAATAATTTTGCAAAAATAATTTTTTTTTTTTTTTTTTTTTCACCGGTATTCTCCCGGCCCGGGTCTTTTCCAAGTGGTGGTGACCCGGCCTTGGCTCCCTATCTGGGGAGTGTCTCGAGACTTAAGTCTCCCATGGGAGGAAGGACAAGTACCTCCTCATCTTTGGGACCAAGTGTCCCCAGGCCTAGCCACATTCCCCGCCCTCACGGGGCTCGTAGGGAGAAGCTAGGCCTCTGGTCTGCCATCTACCCCGCCTCGAAGGGGCTCGTGGGGATGGCAGCCTTATGAGCTGCAGATGGTAGCAAGCTCAAGCCTTCTCAAAAATCATTCTGAACCTAACGAAATAATATACATTTCATTATGTTTATTATTAAATTATTGTAAACTTATCTAAAATATATTTAGTTGGATTAGGCTAAATTAAGTTGCGCTTGTTATAATAAGGTTAAGTTTTCTAAGGTTCTTTCGGTACAAAATAATTAAATTTTACATTAACTTAAATGAAAAAAAAAAGATCTTTGAACGTATAAGAGAAAATTTTAGAAAGGATTTAATTTTAAACGAGTTCTTGCTAATTGACCAGTTTTACTTATTCGGCACGACATTATATATATTAAAATGCTCAACATACAAAAATGTTTCATAATAAAATACACCTGCGTTTAGTTTTAGTGAATAAAGTCGACCAGAAGATGTTTTCTCTAATTAATACGCGGGAACCAATTTATACACAAAAACTGGCAAATTGAATGTGAATACCAAACTTACTTTTAATGACACTAACCATCACTGAAGCTTCACAGAAAAAGAATTCACCGGCAACTGCTCCAAATCCAATGATTTTGAGAATTTAGCGATTTTGGTAAAATTTCCAGTTCTGATCCTCGGCGGACTAGACACATGGTGTATTTTTTTTTAATATATCATGCAATGTTAAGTTACTGAATGGAAATCATCATAGTTTAATAAAGTTTGAACACTGAAGCCAATGTTGCCTAGCAACAACGTCAAGTTTACGTCCAAGAATAGACATTTGCGCTAGAAGTTTGAAACCAGTCAGAAGAGGCATTCTTAAATTGTCGCATGATTCCTCAAATTGTTTTGAGTGCTAATATGATGACAAATCTGCACCTGTTGACTTATTGCACTTATTGAACAGCATTCTGTCCATAAGGTGGGTCGGCCATTAATAACGGAAGCCGTATAGAATATGTTCACTAATTATATTTAACGTGATTTAAAAGGAAAATATTTTCACACTATTTTACACAGCAAACTGGAAGCTGTGAACCAAAACACTTCAGTTTCAATCTCTGCATTTGTCTGATCATTATAGGCCTTTTTTTTTTTGTTTGAAAACATGCAGAAAGGGCTTTTGAAAGATATCGGAGCCATTCCAGGAAACTTGGAGTGGATTATACAACTCTGGTCGTAGGTCACCTGCACAAACCAATAAATACAAGAATCTTGCCCTTGTTGCTGTATATGAACACCGAAATTTTGCAGGCGGTCGTAGTAGCGTGCATGGCTGCCCATTGATGTAGAGAGATCCTATAAATATTAATAAACAAATGTGTAATAAGTCAGAAATAAATAGGGATTTAGCATGAAGAAAACAACGAATTGATATAATTGTTGTATCAAGTGGTGTCTAATAAGGATTTGACAAGAACAGTGCAAAATGTGGCTGGTAAAGACGTCCTCAGGCAACTGGTAACTTTATCAAGGATAAAGCTTACGATTGCTACTTCTGTGTCTATATCAGCCACAACTTTTCCGGTATTCTTATGACATCTGTTATTCCAATATGCAAAATAGAAAAGTCTTCTCTATTTTGCATGCTGTAATGCTTCATATGAGCAAAGGAGACAACAGACGGAGAATGATACCAGAGCTGTAAGCCCAGTCTGGAAGTGAGAAACCCTTGCGCGGTGCTGGACGCTTGAAATATGCGGTAGTGCAGTGATGTGACTGCATTAGTGTGATTACTCAGCCACATCAATTCATCAACTATCACATGCAAAATTGATTATGAAACGAGACACCAACAAGAAACGTTTGCAGAGTTCTCAACAAATTGCATCACTCTGCAATCCTCGTTTGCTTTGTATTATGTCTTCTGGCATTCACAGGATTTGATTCTGAGAGTGCAAGTGAAGCTGTTGTGAAAATCACTTACTCTAAATTAAATGTTTAAGAAATTAGGATGCAGATGTACTTGCAATTAAAGCAGATAGGAATACTGACTCTTAAAAGATACCACCTGCTAGTGCCTGTTTTACTAAGCATGTAACGCGAACTATCAAGCTAAAATCTGCATGTTGGGAGTGAGAAAGTCATGGGTGATCTGAAGATCAACCTAACTGGTGTTCAGATGTGTACATGCTGCCTGAGCATTTTGTAGACATCCTGGAAAGAAGTAAATACTGCAGTAGATGGTGTCAAAAGAGGAATTAAGTTAGATGTACTGTATTTCGGACGCTGTGCGATCCAAGCAAGGTATCCCTGTATTGCATAACCCCCAGTCCCCTTGTACGTCAATAAACGCAATTGGAATGGTGAAGAGTATAACATAAGTGTGTAATATTAAATAATGGTGTTGAATATTTGAATCTAATAAGATAAAATATAAAATCTAGTATCCAGATTACTTCAATAAAAATGGCAAAATGGGATATATACAGCCTATATCTATTTCAAACCTTCCGGTATGGAGCATCAGTTTTAAAGCTAAACTGAAGAGGCATTCTCTTGTTATCTCAGAGAGATCAGTATCCCAAAATACGAAAGCATGTTAAACTTAAACCTGCTCAAAAGTTGCATTATCAAGTTATCAGTGTTGAAGGGTTATAGGATGGACACAATAAATTATCTCGTGAAAAGCAGTATTTCAGTTTTCGCAATTTCATCCTTAAAAGCTAACTGGGACCTATACAAGCCAAAATATTTCAAACTTTTCTCCAAGTTAGACTGATCAACTTTCAAGCAAATAGAATAAATAAGTACATAAGTTTAATTTTAACACAGGTCTTGAGGGCACATAGCTATAAGAAGTGCATAAAAGTACCTCGTATAGATTTAAGGTAGAATAGCCAAATAAAGTCAAACACTGACTTATTACTAATCAGAAGAGACATTTTCCTAATATTTCAGTGGAATTATTTTAATAATCTTGGCACATGAATACTTTCACAACTTAAACTGAAAGATACTCTCCTTTCATGAACACACATCAGCACTAAAAGTGTGCAAGAGACCAGAAGATGCATTTTCCAGTTACTAAGCAGAATCCAAGCAAATCTGCAACACGCGATGCATCAGCCATTAATACCGTACACGACTGTTTTGTTTTAATCGGAGGAAAGCGCACAACACGTAGGGGTTACATAGCCTCTGTGTAATGGGAGGCATTCATATTTGTTCCAATTATTACAATCATGGGGAGCGTTAAACCCGTAGGATTATACAGCACTTGTGGGGTGGGGGTGGAGGGTGTTCAAGCTCAGTTCAGGGAACTGGAGCACAGATCCAATTCCTTAGATCAAGAGCCCCTCACCAGCATCAAGGAACCTCCCTTGAGGGGGCTGATTTGTTCCAAGCAAGGGAAAGAAAAGCACAGTGCCTTGTATCAAGAGCCCCCCCTTGCCAACATCAAGACAGAAACAAAAGCCGAGATTGGCCTATTTAACACTGTGCATACAGCATCCTTAGATACAAATGGTATCATAAATTTTGCGCTGGATAAAGTACGCGGAGTCCAACGATTCCAAGTTTTGTATTAACTATTTTAATATTTGGACAAATTAGTCCACACACAAAGTCGAATGGGTACTAACCAGACCCTAAGATGCATCAGCCATTATACTGAAGCCGTTCACAAAAGGTAAATTGAAATTTGTTTAACGTCATTTAATAATAAAAAATTTCACACTATTTTACTCCTTACTTGGAAAAATCTCTCATTAACATACTTGAATATCACTTTGTCATCGTCGAATTAAGAGGCCCCTTTTTCTCGAACGTTTGAAACTATGCAGATATTGGTTCTGGATGTTATCACAGCCATTCCAGGATGCTGGAAACGAGTTCAACAATTTTGTCCACTTTGTACACTTGCCCGTGTTAAGTGTAAAAATAAACTGGTCTTTGTTACCGTGAATAACCATTGAAAACCTGAAGCCCGCTGAATGACCCCTTGATATGAGCGAAAGAATAATGAAAAGCTGAAGAAGGTAAAAAAAAAGAAAGGGAAATAAATTCTGGCGTTCTCTTTAAGGTCTCTTCGGGGATAACTAATTAAAATGCGATCAAATGTTATAATTCTGTCTATGAAAGAAATAGTGTCAAAATGTAGAAAGGAAAAACTTGTCATGTCAGAGACATTTTCATTTGAATTACTCATTAGCAACAGTACACGTTTATTTGCCTCAATTGTAAACGTCTATCCTGTCAAATGAAAAGCCTGAAACATTACGTCGACTTTCTCTCGCCACACACGTCTGAAGAATCACTGATGGGAAAAAGAAATTCACTGAGCCACAAGAGATTAAATAAAATAATAATAAACATAATAAGGTTGCAGGGACAATAACCCCATCTCCTGACTCCTGGTCTATTAGGATTGTATCTATAACAAGCGTCAGGTCAAAATATTCTCGCCTCGTGTTATGGCTGTAACGAGCTGGCATAAGAAGCGGCTCTCTAATTATCCTAGGAGTGTCTTGATCTCCTGATAGATTATTCCAATTTACGTTTGGGTTATTGAAGACTCTTACTGTTATTACATAATTAATAACAATTTCTGACTACAGTTCATCATACAAAATAGTGTAATTACCTTCAGTTTATTCCAGACGTTTGTATGTGACACCAAGGATTATTTTCTCATTGCTGGTGCATCGATTTTCAACATTCAGGTCATCATAATCTGCTATATCGTGTTTTCTTATCTTAAATTCTTGTGCATATATATATATATATATATATATATATATATATATATATATATATATATATATATATATATATTATATAGACAAACCCACCAAAATGAAAGTAACTTTTGTGAATATTTCTCACCGATTTTCGAAAATCTCCTTACAGACATCTGCCAAATCTCGCTGGCAAAAATTCGCACATTTCTGCCGGGTCATCGAAAAATATTCCTCTCGCCTTTTCCTCTATAATTCATCACTAGCCATCTACGTATTTTTTGACCACTGTTAATGCTCAGCCTACACACACACATTTCCGCGCCTTCTTGAGGAACGCACATATCATTTTCTCGAGAAAGGCACATTTCCACTTCTGGAGACAAGCACGTTTCCTCAAGCAACGCACATTTCCATCTATTCAGGGTAATCGCGTTCTTATCTTAAGGTTTGAACATTTCCAACATTATAAGCTATGCCCATTTCCAAAATGAGCTACGTACATTTCCATCTCATCGAGTTATGCACATTTCCACCACCTCATAGAATGCACATATTCACCTCTGAGATTTGCACATTTATGTTTCCTTGAGCTGCACACCTTTGCATCTCCTTGAGCTGCACACCTTTGCATCTCCTTGAGTTATGCACATCTCGTCACATCGTATTTTGCACATTTCCTCCTCTGAGCTAAGCACACTTAGGAACTTTATTGCTCCAGTCACTCCACACGGAGGGATAACAAACACATTTATACTATATTAGTCAGTTGAGTATCCGGGTCAGTGACCTAACAGTGGGCACTGCTGAAGGTCTGTGACTTCTATCGTTAACGTTTTATTGCAAAAGAGGTTAAGCTAAAGGATTTGGCTAAACTGAAATCTCCTTTCTCTGTTCGAATGTATTTTGTGTACAGATGTTAGCCTCCAAGCATCTGCGTTGTATTTTCTTCCTTTCCTTCACGTTCATGTAGGTTTGCCAAGACGGCTCCTGGCCCTGGTCTTCATGTGGTGACCCGACAGTGGCTTCCGAACGAGTATCGGGGTTTGTTCAGGAGGGGTAATCTTTACAGCCCGTTGGCGGGTGCAGCCCTATGACATGGGGATGGTTGCTTTCCTTGATGGCCAGCTAGGCGTCTGGCCAGGCTTTTAGTTGTGTTGTGGTCTTGTTCCTCTATATAACGCAGGCGTTATTCATGTTCTGAGTCACGCAAACACGTTGATGTTCTTGCAACTTGATCTTTATGCTATGAGAAGCCTCTTCCGAATGCTACTTACCACAACCACCACACGGAATGTAGATACCTGCCTTACTGTGATGTGGATGGTTGTCTTTAAGGTTGGCCAATTCTTTGATGGTGCTGGTAAAAATTCTGTAGAAGCTCAGATATGACAAAGTGCAGTAACGAGCCTAGTGTTTGAAGGAGAGGTTACTGTATCATACTACATAATAGAAAGCAGCTTGGCGCCTCTTCCAAAAGTCAATACGACATCGTCTTGAAAATGTAATTTTAATACTAAAATAAAATCATGGGGTCTAAACTTCCCTGAGTGCTGATTGTCTGAAACGCTGCTCACTGCATGTATACCTGAGAGTGATGATTGTCTTCAACACTGCTCACTGCATGTATACCTGAGTGCTGATTGTCTTCAACACTGCTCACTGCATGTATACCTGAGTGCTGATTGTCTTCAGCACTGCTCACTGCATGTATACCTGAGTGCTGATTGTCTTCAACACTGCTCACTGCATGTATACCTGAGTGCTGATTGTCTTCAGCACTGCTCACTGCATGTATACCTGAGTGCTGATTGTCTTCAGCACTGCTCACTGCATGTATACCTAAGTGCTGATTGTCTTCAGCACTGCTCACTGCATGTATACCTGAGTGCTGATTGTCTTCAGCACTGCTCACTGCATGTATACCTGAGTGCTGATTGTCTTCAGCACTGCTCACTGCATGTATACCTGAGTGCTGATTGTCTTCAGCACTGCTCACTGCATGTATACCTGAGAGTGCTGATTGTCTACAACGCTGCTCACTGCGTGTATACCTAAGAGTGCTGATTGTCTTCAGCACTGCTCACTGCATGTATACCTGAGTGCTGATTGTCTTCAACGCTGCTCACTGCATGTATACCTGAGTGCTGATTGTCTTCAACACTGCTCACTGCATGTATACCTGAGTGCTGATTGTCTTCAGCACTGCTCACTGCATGTATACCTGAGTGCTGATTGTCTTCAGCACTGCTCACTGCATGTATACCTAAGTGCTGATTGTCTTCAGCACTGCTCACTGCATGTATACCTGAGTGCTGATTGTCTTCAGCACTGCTCACTGCATGTATACCTGAGTGCTGATTGTCTTCAGCACTGCTCACTGCATGTATACCTGAGTGCTGATTGTCTTCAGCACTGCTCACTGCATGTATACCTGAGAGTGCTGATTGTCTACAACGCTGCTCACTGCATGTATACCTGAGAGTGATGATTGTCTTCAACACTGCTCACTGCATGTATACCTGAGTGCTGATTGTCTTCAACGCTGCTCACTGCATGTATACCTGAGTGCTGATTGTCTTCAACACTGCTCACTGCATGTATACCTGAGTGCTGATTGTCTTCAACGCTGCTCACTGCATGTATACCTGAGAGTGATGATTGTCTTCAACACTGCTCACTGCATGTATACCTGAGTGCTGATTGTCTTCAGCACTGCTCACTGCATGTATACCTGAGAGTGCTGATTGTCTACAACGCTGCTCACTGCATGTATACCTGAGAGTGATGATTGTCTTCAACGCTGCTCACTGCATGTATACCTGAGTGCTGATTGTCTTCAACGCTGTTCAATGAATTTATCCCTACGAGAGCTGATTGTCTGAAACGCTGCTCAACGCAGCGGCAGTAGAACAAGTTTTCCTGAATAGAAAACATTTGGTCAAACCCTAAACCAAAACATGAATTTTTGTGTCCTTTCTAAGTTTTTTTTTTAAACTTTAGGAGGCATTTGTCAGGAAACAGGACAAATGTCCCTGACGCGGGTCTGAGTCTTATGATGACCCGCCAGTGGAGCTTTTGGTCATCTGGCCGAAGCCTTCCGCTAGCCTACCTATTCACCCATACAAAAGTGAAAAATAAAAATATCTTAAATTAGGCTCAAAACCCGACATTTATTTATTTCTATAAAACATATCATAAAATATTAAACACCTATTGCCTACACACTAATAAAATAAATTACGTTTAAGTTCAAACATTAACTTTAAAAAGAAGAACAATTCCAAGCCAATTATGCTAAATCAGGACTTAAATAAACACTTTCTCTTTTTCCCCATTTGTTCATTTCCTTTCCTTGATTAAGACTTATTGCTTCACAGACATCTTGAAACAAGCAAAAGCTTATAGGTGACACCGGCAATCACAGAAATTTTGTTGACCTTGATCACAATAGCATTTTTTTTCCGATGATGATACGCCCTATCACATGTCAGTACTTCCCGTCTCGCTCTTTAAGTTGACTTTGCTCTGAGAGTTGAGCCTTAGCTCTTGGTTCCTACCTTTTTTTTTTTTTGGTCCATAGATGAATTTTGCTTGTATCACATTTGCTCGCTATGCTCATAATGAATGACTTCTCTTTCATTTGAACTTCTACTTTCTACTCGTGTTCACTAATTCTGCTCCCTCAAGGAAAGCAATCTGTCCATGTTAAATTTTTCCACGTCATTATCTTACGTATTATGATTATGTTATCTCTTGGTTCTTCGATTCTCCATCGATGCGAGATAGTTCACCCGACTACTGCTCTCTCGAGCTCTGCAGCCTTAATGCAAATACTGAAAATTCTCTGCCTTCATATACCTGAAGTTAGGGTTCCAAATTGGCTCCACATATTTCAGTAATGGTCTCATAAATTGTTCAAGGTTCTGAAGGTAGTCTCATATTTACTAGTTTTGCCTTGACTGCTGACTTAAGTACGAGTCGTGCGAGAGAGTCGGAGCAACTATACAAGTACTCTCAACTACTGCCTGAAATATAAAAGAAATATAAATATCTCTTACGCACGTATCGCCGCATAGTCTTACAAGATAATTTTTCTTCAAGAGAAAATACTTTAAAGTTGAACGTAAATAGAGGCTATTTCTCGTTCATTGTTAAGTACAAAAATTACGACTTTAATCACATTTATCTCCGTCCTTTCCAAACTTCAAACATGGCCACTTTTCTAGCAAAATTAAGAAAAACAAGACTGTAAATCAGACCCCCACATCTCCAGCCCCCCGGCCTCTAGCCCTCCACTCTTCCAGCTTCTGAACTCCCTGCTACCAGCCCTCTCCTCTCCTTGCCTCTCAACCCCCTGCCCCCTGCCCCCCCCCGCCCTCCACCCTCCCCGCCTTTGAACTCCCTGCCACCAGCCCTCCATTCTCCCTACCTCTGAACTCCCTGCCACCAGCCCTCCCCTCGCCTTGCCTCTGAACTCTCTACCACCAACCTTTCACTCTCCCTGCATTCATCCCTAACTACATTTACCCCTTCTCTCTCCCTGCTTCCACTCTCCCAGCCTTTAACCATAACCCTCTCTACCTCCATTCACACACCTTCCCTGCCTATATCCCTTCATCCTTCCACTTTTCCCTGCCTCTGACCCTCCATCATCCCTTCTACTAATGTATATATGTAGTTTGATATATTTTGAAATACATATTCCTCTTCCCCAATTCTCACTCCACCTTTCTCCATTTCCTATGTATAAATATTCTTACCTTCGTTTTGGAATTCAATTATCTTCATAGTATTTTTCGATGAAGAATTAGACACATAAGCGATATCTTTATCTGTAGACGTTCGCTATTTAGTGGCTTTATCGATACAAATTCAACGACTTAATTGGAAGACTGTATAACTATTTACAAAAGACGAGGCAATCACTCCCTCAGTCTTGGAGCTGGTGATGGGCACCGTGGTCTTGTATACCATTCATGTACACTTTTTTTTCCTTTGTGTGCGTTAGGATATCTAGAGACTTGTCAATTGCGAAGTGGTATTAGCTTCAACAAAGCTGATGAACCATTACTGGAATATTTAACGATATCTTGATTGTCCTAGTGAAGACTCCCAGTGTAAGCTGACAAATCTCAACTCCTTGTAGGAGCTCCGTTATATACAAAGGGATGCAGCATACAGCAAGTGCTGCAACTATTTTCTAAATAACAGCCGAGTTGAAATGGTGTAAAATAACAACACAGATTTGTTTGTGACTTGATAAGCCCACTTTGTGGGCGAAACGTTGTCAATAAAGGATCGCATTACATTGCAATTGTGTCTATCATCTCACTCACGCTCCCTTTTTCCATCTCTCGAACTTAATTTTCAACATCCCTCCACCTTCCTCGTTAAATTAATATATTATATGCAAATCCTACCCATCTTATCTTGAGTCACTCTACATTTAGTGGATGTCGGTTGGTATGGCACATACTGAGGGTCCGTGGTTTGATCCCCGTCTCGTTTGGAAACGTTGGGCATGTTTCCCCACACCTGCTGCCCCTGTTCACCTAGCAGTAAGCAGGTACCTGGGTGTTAGTCAACTGGTGTGGGTCGTATCCCGGAATGGTGGTAGTATACCTTAGACAGGAAAATTAGATATTATCCATACTCAAGGAACATCAATACTGCCCACACTCAAGGAACATCAATACTGCCCACACTCAAGGAACATCAATACTGCCCACACTCAAGGAACATCAATACTGCCCACACTCAAGGAACATCAATACTGCCCACACTCAAGGAACATCAATACTGCCCACACTCAAGGAACATTAATACTGCCCACACTCAAGGAACATTAATACTGCCCACACTCAAGTAACATCAATACTGCCCACACTCAAGGAACATCAATACTGCCCACACTCGGTAACATTAATACTGATAAATTAGACACATGTGCAACATGTCGGTTCTCTGAACCATTCATCTACAACATTAATACTGCCCACATTCGGTAACATTAATACTGCCCACACTCGGTAACATTAATACTGCCCACACTCGGTAACATTAATACTGCCCACACTCGGTAACATTAATACTGCCCACACTCGGTAACATTAATACTGCCCACACTCGGTAACATTAATACTGCCCACACTCGGTAACATTAATACTGCCCACACTCGGTAACATTAATACTGCCCACACTCGGTAACATTAATACTGCCCACACTCGGTAACATTAATACTGCCCACACTCGGTAACATTAATACTGCCCACACTCGGTAACATTAATACTGCCCACACTCGGTAACATTAATACTGCCCACACTCGGTAACATTAATACTGCCCACACTCGGTAACATTAATACTGCCCACACTCGGTAACATTAATACTGCCCACACTCGGTAACATTAATACTGCCCACACTCGGTAACATTAATACTGCCCACACTCGGTAACATTAATACTGCCCACATTCGGTAACATTAATACTGCCCACACTCGGTAACATTAATACTGCCCACACTCGGTAACATTAATACTGCCCACACTCGGTAACATTAATACTGCCCACACTCGGTAACATTAATACTGCCCACACTCGGTAACATTAATACTGCCCACACTCGGTAACATTAATACTGCACACACTCTAACATTAATACTGCACACACTCTGTAACATTAATACTGCACACACTCTGTAACATTAATACTGCACACACTCTGTAACATTAATACTACCCACACTCGGTAACATTAATACTGCCCACACTAAGGAACATCAACGTCAAACGTGTTCGCTTGTTCCGTCACCCGTGTTTGCTTGTTCCGTCACCCGTGTTTCACCGTATCATTGATCGTGTTGTTCCGTACCGTCGCTGGTGTAAGATGCCGGCTACCGTCTTTGGTACCTGGAGTACCGTCTCTGGTACCTGTTGTACCGTCTACGACACCTGTTGTACCGTCTACGGTACCTCATGTTCCGTCTACGGCACCTGATGTACCGTCTCCGGTACCTCATATACCGTCTCTGGTATCTGGTGTACCTCTCTTGAAGCTGGTGTACCGTTTCAGGAAGCTGATGTACCGTCTCTGGAAGCTGATGTACCGTCTCTGGAAGCTGATGTACCGTCTCTGGAAGCTGATGTACCATCTCTGGTACCCAGGGTACCATGTCTGGTACCTGGTGCACCGTCACTGGCGCCTTGTCTACCGTCTCTGGTACCTGGTGTACCGTCTCCTGAAACTAGTGTTCTGTCTTAAATTCTTTGCTCAGAATCTGACAGTTTCCTGATACCTAATTACCTTCTCACCCTTAACGTAATCTTTAGGGTATTTTCTTCCTCTCTCCCTCTCTCATCCTCCCTCTCTCCCTCCCTCCCTTCCCCTCTCTCCTTCCCACTCTCCCTCCCTCGCCCCTTATAACGAGCCACTCTTGATTTTCTTGTATTGTATGTGGTGATTGTAGTTAGGGCGAATTTTAGTTGCAGGGACGGGGATTGTGGTTATTGCTGTGGTGGTTTGGATACTGATGTGGACAGTTGTGATTACAGTGATGGTAGTGATGTTGGTAACTGTGATTGTGGCGGTGGCAGTGATGTGGATAGCGGTGAATGTAGTAGTGGTGGTAGTAATATGGATAACAGTGATTGTAGTAGTGGTGGTAGTGATGTGGATAACTGTGATTGTAGTAACTGTGGTAGCGATGGCGATTTGCGGTGATTATAGTAGTGGTAGTGATGTGGATAACGGTGATTGTAGTAGTGGTGGTAGTGATGTGGATAGCGGTGATTGTGATGGTGGTATCGACAGATTGCAGTGGTTGTGGAGGAAATGTTGGGGATAGTGGTGGTTGTGGTAGTGAGAAAATGGCTGTGATTGTGGTGGTAATGATGGGGATGGTAGTGGTGGTTGAGGCGGTGGTAGTGACTGACGGAGGTGATAGCTGTGATGGTGGTAGTGTTGGGGATGGCGGTGAGTGTTCCAGTGGTGGTAGCGATGAGGATAGTTGTGATTGTGCTAGTGATAGTAATGGATGGTGGTAGATGTGGTAGTGGTAGTGATGAGGATGGTGGTACTTGTAGTGTTTGTTATCGGTTAAAGGCAATTGTGGTAGTGATGGTGATAGTGGTAGTTGTGTTGGTAGTGATTGGAGATTGTGATGGTTGTGGTGGTGGTAGTATCGGGGATGGTGGTGCTTGTGGTATAATAGTGGATAGTGGTAGTTGTGGTAGTAATATGGATAACGGTGACTTGAAGTGGTGGTAGTGACTGACAGAGACTGATTGTTGTGATGGTGGTAATTGTGGGTGGTAGTGATGGGAATGGTGATAACTGTGATGGTAGTAGCGAGGGGTGTTGCAGTGGTCGTGTTGTTGGAGATTGTGGTGATAATGGTTGTGATAATGGTGGTGGTAGTGATGTAATAGTGGTGTTTGTTGTAGTGGTAGTGATGCGATGGTGGCGCTTATGGTGGTGGTAGTTATGGGATAGTGGTGCTTGTGGTGGTAGTGATGGGATGGTGATGTTTGTGGTTGTGGTAGTGATGGGATGGTGGTGTTTGTAGTGGTAGTGATGGGATGGTGGTGTTTGTTGTAGTGGTAGTTATGGGATGGTGGTGTTTGTTGTAGTGGTAGTTATGGGATGGTGGTGTTTGTTGTAGTGGTAGTTATGGGATGGTGGTGTTTGTTGTAGTGGTAGTTATGGGATGGTGGTGTTTGTTGTAGTGGTAGTTATGGGATGGTGGTGCTTGTGGTGGTAGTGATGGGATGGTGGTGCTTGTGGTGGTAGTTATGGGATGGTGGTGTTTGGTGGTAGTATGGAATGGTGGTGTTTGTTGTAGTGGTAGTGGGATGGTGGTGCTTGTGTAGTGGTAGTGTAGTTATGGGTGATGGTGGTGGTAGTGATGGGATGGTGATTTTTGTGGTGGTAGTTATGGTGACTTTGTGGTGGTGGTGGGATGGTGCTTGTGGTGGTAGTTCTGGGATGGTGGTGCTTGTGGTGGTAGTTATGGGATGGTGGTGCTTGTGGTGGTAGTTATGGGATGGTGGTGCTTGTGGTGGTAGTTATGGGATGGTGGTGCTTGTGGTGGTAGTTATGGGATGGTGGTGTTTGTTGTAGTGGTAGTTATGGGATGGTGGTGCTTGTGGTGGTAGTTATGGGATGGTGGTGCTTGTGGTGGTAGTTATGGGATGGTGGTGCTTGTGGTGGTAGTTATGGGATGGTGGTGCTTGTGGTGGTAGTTATGGGATGGTGGTGCTTGTGGTGGTAGTTATGGGATGGTGGTGCTTGTGGTGGTAGTTATGGGATGGTGGTGCTTGTGGTGGTAGTTATGGGATGGTGGTGCTTGTGGTGGTAGTTATGGGATGGTGGTGCTTGTGGTGGTAGTTATGGTAGATGGTGGTGCTTGTGGTGGTAGTTATGGGATAGTGGTGCTTGTGGTGGTAGTTATGGGATTGTGGTGTTTGTTGTAGTGGTAGTTATGGGATGGTGGTGCTTGTTGTAGTGGTAGTTATGGGATGGTGGTGCTTGTTGTAGTGGTAGTTATGGGATGGTGGTGCTTGTGGTGGTAGTGATGGGATGGTGGTGCTTGTGGTGGTAGTGATGGGATGGTGGTGCTTGTGGTGGTAGTGATGGGATGGTGGTGCTTGTGGTGGTAGTGATGGGATGGTGGTGCTTGTGGTGGTAGTGATGGGATGGTGGTGCTTGTAGTGGTAGTGATGGGATGGTGGTGCTTGTGGTGGTAGTGATGGGATGGTGGTGCTTGTAGTGGTAGTGATGGGATGGTGGTGCTTGTGGTGGTAGTGATGGGATGGTGGTGCTTGTAGTGGTAGTGATGGGATGGTGGTGCTTGTGGTGGTAGTGATGGGATGGTGGTGCTTGTGGTGGTAGTGATGGGATGGTGATGTTTGTGGTTGTGGTAGTTATGGTATGGTAGTGTTTGTGGTGGTGGTAGTGATGGAATAGTGGTGTTTGTTGTAGTGGTAGTGATGGGATGGTGGTGTTTGTTGTAGTGGTAGTGATGGGATGGTGGTGTTTGTTGTAGTGGTAGTGATGGGATGGTGGTGCTTGTGGTGATAGTGATGGGATGGTGATTTTGTGGTGGTGGTAGTGATGGGATGGTGATTTTGTGGTGGTGGTAGTGATGGGATGGTGGTGTTTGTTGTAGTGGTAGTTATGGGATGGTGGTGCTTGTGGTGATAGTGATGGGATGGTGGTGCTTGTGGTGCTTGTGGTGGTAGTGATGGGATGGTGATGTTTGTTGTGGTGGTAGTGATGGGATGGTGATGTTTGTGGTGGTGGTAGTGATGGGATGGTGATGTTTGTGGTGGTGGTAGTTATGGGATGGTGGTGCTTATGGTGGTGGTAGTGATGGGATGATGGTGTTTGTTGTAGTGGTAGTGATGGTGGCAGTAGTGGTTCTGAGTGCTTAGCGTGGCCTTGATTGTGGTGGTGCTTGTGGCAGCGGTGGGAATAGTGGTGATTGTGCTGGAGGCAGTGATTACTGTCATGGTTGTGGTGGTAGTGAAGGGGATGATGGTGGCTATTATGAGGTAGTGATAAGTATAGAGATAATGGTGGTGGTTGTGAGGATGTTAGTTGTTATAGTGATAGTGGTAATAGTGGTGGTGTTGGTCGCAGTTATGGCAGTGGTAGTACTAACAGCCAGTACTATGGCAGTGGTAGTACTAACAGCCAATTGGCTGTTTTCTGCTGCACTTAGTGCCAACCAGCTACCTGTGACAGCTGCACTCATTGTTGTATACATTTCCAGCCAGCTGGCTGTGTTTCCCTGGTTCTTTCTGTACATTCCAGACATTATTTCACTAAATATTCTTATGGATGTGATAACCTTTTTTCAGTTATACAGCGCCTGGGAAATGGGTGGAAATCAGGTTTGATCTGAAGAAGGAGAGGGTAGCTCCTGGGCAGTACCCTGGACCCGGAGCAGTTCATCAGCATCCATGTAACTACCATTAAAAATTAATTTACCTGTAGATTCACGACTGTCCTCAGCTTCTCATCTTGTTCTTCATGAACCTGCTTGTATCTCTCAGTCACCTTCCAACACTGTCCTCAGCTTCTCATCTTGTTCTTCATGAACCTACTTGTCTCTCAGTCACCTTCCAACACTGTCCTCAGCTTCTCATCTTGTTCTTCATGAACCTACTTGTATCTCTCAGTCACCTACCAACACTGTCCTCAGCTTCTCATCTTGTTCTTCATGAACCTACTTGTATCTCTCAGTCACTTTAAAAACACTGTCCTCAGCTTCTCATCTTGTTCATGAAACTACTTGTATGTCTCAGTCATCTACCAACACTGTCCTCAGTTTCTCATCTGGTTCTTCACGAGCCTGTTCGTATCTCTCGGTCAACGTTGTGTTTCCAGTGGTCAAGCCATTGATTACACTCTTTTCCGTTAACTCCAGAGAGAGGAACACACTCATCCTCTGCTAATCACCTCTCGTGTTTTCCATACACCTGATTCTCATTCCCTTCCTCCGTCTGTCTGTCTGTCTGTCTGTGTGTGTCTCTCTCTACGTATTCATACATCATAAAAGATTGATCTTCATTGTAGAAAAACAATGACTAATACAGAGGATGTACAGCTAGAGATGTATTTACAGATGTTATACAGTGAGAAACACTGCTAGATGTGTAAATCTGTGTAAACACAATGAGAAATACACAAAATTATATGTACTGTGTATATGAAATTATATGTACTGTGTATATAAAATTATATATGCCGTATATATAAAATTAGACGCGCATGCGTGTGTATTTCTGGCAGTTTTAAAGGATTTATCAGTTTTCTTGAGTATATTAAATCATCAGCTATTTCATAAATTTTTCAGATTTCTTCATCTATGAACTCTGGACTACAAATACGCAAAGCTCTCAAAAACAATGATCAGAATAGTAGTGTACATAGGAGCAGTTGTACATAAGAGCAACGTACATAGTAGCAGTTTTGAAAATAATATTTCTTTTGGGTTATATAAATTGGATTCATTTATAATTAATAAAAATTTGATGATACATTAGACAAGTAAAAATTCTTAATGCTTGGGTAAAGTATATGTTGTGTTTCACAGAGTCGGGTGTTGTAACGCGACTGTGAGGTGTAGTCTTACATGCTTTCTTGTTGATGTTTCGTTTTATTTTTATAGTGGCTTGATAATGTGAAGTCACGAAAGCGCTTGGAAATTCACTATTTTTTCACAGAGGTCGTTCTTCATATTGTGATATCACCTGTTTACTGTGATTTTATTGCATATATATATATATATATATATATATATATATATATCGTGCCGAATAGGCAGAACTTGCTATCTTGGCTTAAATGGCAACGCTCATCTTGCCATATAGGACAAGTGAAAATTTGTGTATACAATAATTTCGCCAAAATAATTCTGAACCTAACGAAAAAAATACATTTGATTTTGTTTGTTTAGTACTAAATTACTGTAAACGTATTTAAAATATATTTAGTTGGGTTAGGCTAAAATAAATTGCTCTTGTTATAATAAGGCTAGGTAAGTTTTCTAAGATTCTTTTGGTGCAATATGAATTTTTTACATTAACATTAATGAAAAAAATATATCTTTAAACGTATAAGAGAAAATTTCAGAAAGGACTTAATTTTAAATGAGTTCTTGCTAATTGACCACTTTTACATATTCGGCACCTGTATTCC
>NC_091349.1:15365900-15408400 GCF_038502225.1 Cherax quadricarinatus
CACAACTTTTTTACCCAAAACGTTATAAAAAAATCCAGCAGGAGAGTTGAAACATAAGGTAGGCGCAGTAATTGCTCTGTATTCATATGTATCACCAATATAGCACGCCTGCAGCCAAGCGCAACATTGCACAATCAAAATATTTTACAACAGGACCAGGAATCCTGGTTGAGGCTCGGGAGCGAGGCGGTGTTTAATGTTGGAATGTTGTTGTTTAAATGTTATGGCGGCCAATAGTGAGGAGACGTCTCTGTTGGGAGCATCAAGGTTGTGTGTGTGTGTGTGTGTGTGTGTGTGTGTGTGTGTGTGTGTGGTGTGTATGTGTGGTGTGTATGTGTGGTGTGTATGTGTGGTGTGTATGTGTGGTGTGTATGTGTGGTGTGTATGTGTGGTGTGTATGTGTGGTGTGTGTGTGGTGTGTGTGGTGTGTTAGTTACCATTTTGTCCTAGGCACATGTCGATTAGACACTAGGCCTGATGTATATGAGCAGTGTGTGTGTGTGTGTGTGTGTGTGTGTGTGTGTGTCTGTGTGTGTGTATGTGTGGTGTGTGCGTATGTGTGGTGTGTGCGTATGTGTGGTGTGTGCGTATGTGTGGTGTGCGTGTGTATGTGTGGTGTGTATGTGTGGTGTGTATGTGTGGTGTGTGCGTATGTGTGGTGTGCGTGTGTATGTGTGGTGTGTATGTGTGGTGTGTATGTGTGGTGTGTATGTGTGGTGTGTGTTGTATGTGTTGTATGTGTGGTGTGTGTTGTGCGTGTGTGTTGTGCGTGTGTGTCGTGCGTGTGTGTCGTGTTGTGCGTGTGTGTCGTGCGTGTGTGTCGTGCGTGTGTGTCGTGCGTGTGTGTCGTGCGTGTGTGTCGTGGGTGTGTGTCGTGCGTGTGTGTCGTGCGTGTGTGTCGTGCGTGTGTGTCGTGCGTGTGTGTCGTGCGTGTGTGTCGTGCGTGTGTGTCGTGCGTGTGTGTCGTGCGTGTGTGTCGTGCGTGTGTGTCGTGCGTGTGTGTCGTGCGTGTGTCGTGCGTGTGTGTCGTGCGTGTGTGTGTGTGTCGTGTGTGTGTGTGTGTGTGTGTGTGTGTGTGTGTGTGTGTGTGTGTGTGTGTGTGTGTGTGTGTGTGTGTGTGTGTGTGTGTGTGTGCGCGCGCGCGCGCGCAAACATTCCTAGCTTCTGTCCCTGCCTCTTTACTATACCCCTAATGATCAGTTTTACTGATTTTGGTTTGAGTGAAATAGATATTTATAGTTTAGAACTATAACCTGGACAAGAGAACCTGCATACAGTAATTTTTTTTTGGCAAATATAGCTTATTATAAGCTAGTTAAATGTGTGTGGACAACTAATCTTTTCAGATGAGCCAAATCATTTCTAGAAACTATTTAACTGAAGTGAATCAGAAATGCTTCATTATATAAATTGAGACGTTTTCTGTACACGAAGAGATTTATTTTTATTTAATACTATTTAATTATATGTGTATGACACTACTGTGTAGCCTGAATTTCAGTGTAGATACTCGTGTTTCAGTAGCGTTACCGTCAGCATTCCTGTCCGTCAACGTACCCAAAGTTAGGTTTTGTGTGTGCAAAGCGATTCTTTATAAAATACCATTTATGCATCTAGCTATCGTTAATTATATTAGGGCAATGAAATTAGTCCAATTATATTAATAATATTTAGCTACTGCAAAACTTTAAAACTAAATTGTTTACTTAATAGGTTTCAGTAAGACTTCGTAATGATTTCATTGTATGTATTTAGTTAATGTGTCCTCATCACATAGTCTTCTTTAAGCAACGTAAGGGTTCCCATTCATTAATGAAACGCCATTAATTAATACCAACGGTTCCCCTTCCCTCCTTGAAGAGTCCAGGTCGGCGGTGACATTTTATATCCAATCAAAAATCTGTATAGTACGTCTCCTCCACCTTTTCCTTCAGTACGTTCCTCTTTCTCACTACCTTGATACTGAAAATGCAAACTCTGCCAAAGATGCTGAGCCACAACCAAACTGCTTAAGAATTTTTTTACAATATAAACAGTAGATACACCAAATTTCAGTTGCATTTAATATTTAGTCATGTTTCCATGTGATCGCCAGTTTTAGTCGGTAAGGCATAGACTCAATTTTCTTCTGGGTCAAGATGACGCTAATGAAGTGATTTTTTTTAGTTTATTTTTGCTCTCATTGGGACTCAGGTGAAGATTGTTCACTGGTTACTGGATGTAATTAATATTTTCTTGCAACCATTTCCTGACTTTTTCATTTGTCGTTGATGGGGATGTGATTTACTTTTTTCTTTTTGAATACTGTTTGTCGAATTATAATAATTATACATGCTCGAATTTTCTGATTGACACCTAACTGTTGGCAACTTTGCAATTTTTTTGTTTAATATCTAAATGCGAAAGGAATCGAAATAAGTTTTATGCATCATCATCATCATCATCATCATCATCATCATCATCATCAGAGACATTTCTATACAAGCATGGTCTTGCTACTGAGTTCCATCAGCTCTGCGGTATTTATTATTCATAGCCTGCATCCTGGTCCAAGGCCAAATTTCTACTCTGGTCTCTGTTACTTTTGGCGGCTTGAAAGGAATAATACTTGGGCCATTGTTGTCTGTATTGTAGTTGTTTTGACAGTTTTACACAACCTTCAGCTGATGTGCTTATGATTATCTCTAATACTCGCAGGATGACCTCAACAGTCATTAAGTGAAAAAATCAAATTAACACTTACAGCTAGTCAAAATACAGGTTCCACTGTAATGCGTCTTAAACTATTAAGTCAATAAAGTAATAAGCTTACCCAGCTAACGAAACATTTCCTAAAGGAAACTAATGCCAAATCTTTCTTAGAAGGCGCCGAAAACAAATTACCTCCCCTTCTCCACGCACTTCATTTATCTTACCTAGGGTGCAGTAAGCTGCGCTTGCCACATCTACCCACAGGTTACTAACTCAGTCCAAACAGAATCAGCAAGACGAAGTGAACGGTGCTTGGCGACACAGCAACAACGGCGACCAGACACCACCTGGACACGACGAATCGCATCACGTATGAGGTCGATGCTTTCCACCGACCATCTACCTGTATATAGTCTCACTATCACACCCGATGTTCTCAGGCATCACGATGTTGACCACACAGATACCGATCCTCTTTCCTTCCCTCGGGTGTTCGAACACGGAACTTGACATCTCATATTATTGATGGTACACAGGAACTTGATGGTATTCAAGAACTTGGCGTGTCACTGCAACTCCAGCCTTGGACCCCTGCCTTTTAAGGCAGGGGTCCAAGGCATGGCGCAAAACAACACGCATTTCACTTCCTTTAAACATGTGCATGTCCATGCGCCTCATGCCTAACATAGTCACCAGAGAGAAAAAAAAACCTTCACAAGTGAGAAGCCTTTCCAGTTAGACGAAAAAAGAGAAATACCGTATAACCTAATAGAGATTTTTCTTTTTATCTCAGCAATGGACTGGGTAACCAAGCAAGCACGTGAATATTTACCAAAGATATCTCAGCGCTGTTAATGCTTGTGGAGGGAGAAGACAAACATTTTTACTGACTGAGAAGTCCGAAATGATAAATTAAGAATAGTAAACTGGGTAAAAATTATTTGTTTTGAAAAGCGCTTTAAGAGAGGGTGATAGCGATGAGGGAGGAAGCAGGAAGGGAAGAGGGAGAGAGTAGGGGACGAAGAAATTAGACACATGAACGAAAAGAGGAGGGAAGGAAAGATGGAGAGGAAATAAATTAACAACAGGATGAACGGGGAGGGAGACGGAACTGAGGCAGGAAAAGGGTGGGAGGTAGAAAGGTGGGAGGTAGGAAGGTGGGAGGTCTCCTGACCATCCCACCCGTCTCCTTACTCAGCAACACCCCACAGGTGGCGTGTGTTCCACCTGTCTCCCTCTGCAACACTCCACAGGTGGCGTGTGTTCCACCTGTCTCCCTCTGCAACACTCCACAGGTGGCGTGTGTTCCACCTGTCTCACTCTGCAACACTCCACAGGTGGCGTGTGTTCCACCTGTCTCACTCTGCAACACTCCACAGGTGGCGTGTGTTCCACCTGTCTCACTCTGCAACACTCCACAGGTGGCGTGTGTTCCACCTGTCTCACTCTGCAACACTCCACAGGTGGCGTGTGTTCCACCCGTCTCACTCTGCAACACTCCACAGGTGGCGTGTGTTCCACCCGTCTCACTCTGCAACACTCCACAGGTGGCGTGTGTTCCACCCGTCTCACTCTGCAACACTCCACAGGTGGCGTGTGTTCCACCCGTCTCACTCTGCAACACTCCACAGGTGGCGTGTGTTCCACCCGTCTCACTCTGCAACACTCCACAGGTGGCGTGTGTTCCACCCGTCTCACTCTGCAACACTCCACAGGTGGCGTGTGTTCCACCCGTCTCACTCTGCAACACTCCACAGGTGGCGTGTGTTCCACCCGTCTCACTCTGCAACACTCCACAGGTGGCGTGTGTTCCACCCGTCTCACTCTGCAACACTCCACAGGTGGCGTGTGTTCCACCCGTCTCACTCTGCAACACTCCACAGGTGGCGTGTGTCTCACTCTGCAACCTCGTCGTCACTCTCACTCTGCAACACTCCACAGGTGGCGTGTGTTCCACCCGTCTCACTCTGCAACACTCCACAGGTGGCGTGTGTTCCACCCGTCTCACTCTGCAACACTCCACAGGTGGCGTGTGTTCCACCCGTCTCACTCTGCAACACTCCACAGGTGGCGTGTGTTCCACCCGTCTCACTCTGCAACACTCCACAGGTGGCGTGTGTTCCACCCGTCTCACTCTGCAACACTCCACAGGTGGCGTGTGTTCCACCCGTCTCACTCTGCAACACTCCACAGGTGGCGTGTGTTCCACCCGTCTCACTCTGCAACACTCCACAGGTGGCGTGTGTTCCACCCGTCTCACTCTGCAACACTCCACAGGTGGCGTGTGTTCCACCCGTCTCACTCTGCAACACTCCACAGGTGGCGTGTGTTCCACCCGTCTCACTCTGCAACACTCCACAGGTGGCGTGTGTTCCACCCGTCTCACTCTGCAACACTCCACAGGTGGCGTGTGTTCCACCCGTCTCACTCTGCAACACTCCACAGGTGGCGTGTGTTCCACCCGTCTCACTCTGCAACACTCCACAGGTGGCGTGTGTTCCACCCGTCTCACTCTGCAACACTCCACAGGTGGCGTGTGTTCCACCCGTCTCACTCTGCAACACTCCACAGGTGGCGTGTGTTCCACCCGTCTCACTCTGCAACACTCCACAGGTGGCGTGTGTTCCACCCGTCTCACTCTGCAACACTCCACAGGTGGCGTGTGTTCCACCCGTCTCACTCTGCAACACTCCACAGGTGGCGTGTGTTCCACCCGTCTCACTCTGCAACACTCCACAGGTGGCGTGTGTTCCACCCGTCTCACTCTGCAACACTCCACAGGTGGCGTGTGTTCCACCCGTCTCACTCTGCAACACTCCACAGGTGGCGTGTGTTCCACCCGTCTCACTCTGCAACACTCCACAGGTGGCGTGTGTTCCACCCGTCTCACTCTGCAACACTCCACAGGTGGCGTGTGTTCCACCCGTCTCACTCTGCAACACTCCACAGGTGGCGTGTGTTCCACCCGTCTCACTCTGCAACACTCCACAGGTGGCGTGTGTTCCACCCGTCTCACTCTGCAACACTCCACAGGTGGCGTGTGTTCCACCCGTCTCACTCTGCAACACTCCACAGGTGGCGTGTGTTCCACCCGTCTCACTCTGCAACACTCCACAGGTGGCGTGTGTTCCACCCGTCTCACTCTGCAACACTCCACAGGTGGCGTGTGTTCCACCCGTCTCACTCTGCAACACTCCACAGGTGGCGTGTGTTCCACCCGTCTCACTCTGCAACACTCCACAGGTGGCGTGTGTTCCACCCGTCTCACTCTGCAACACTCCACAGGTGGCGTGTGTTCCACCCGTCTCACTCTGCAACACTCCACAGGTGGCGTGTGTTCCACCCGTCTCACTCTGCAACACTCCACAGGTGGCGTGTGTTCCACCCGTCTCACTCTGCAACACTCCACAGGTGGCGTGTGTTCCACCCGTCTCACTCTGCAACACTCCACAGGTGGCGTGTGTTCCACCCGTCTCACTCTGCAACACTCCACAGGTGGCGTGTGTTCCACCCGTCTCACTCTGCAACACTCCACAGGTGGCGTGTGTTCCACCCGTCTCACTCTGCAACACTCCACAGGTGGCGTGTGTTCCACCCGTCTCACTCTGCAACACTCCACAGGTGGCGTGTGTTCCACCCGTCTCACTCTGCAACACTCCACAGGTGGCGTGTGTTCCACCCGTCTCACTCTGCAACACTCCACAGGTGGCGTGTGTTCCACCCGTCTCACTCTGCAACACTCCACAGGTGGCGTGTGTTCCACCCGTCTCACTCTGCAACACTCCACAGGTGGCGTGTGTTCCACCCGTCTCACTCTGCAACACTCCACAGGTGGCGTGTGTTCCACCCGTCTCACTCTGCAACACTCCACAGGTGGCGTGTGTTCCACCCGTCTCACTCTGCAACACTCCACAGGTGGCGTGTGTTCCACCCGTCTCACTCTGCAACACTCCACAGGTGGCGTGTGTTCCACCCGTCTCACTCTGCAACACTCCACAGGTGGCGTGTGTTCCACCCGTCTCACTCTGCAACACTCCACAGGTGGCGTGTGTTCCACCCGTCTCACTCTGCAACACTCCACAGGTGGCGTGTGTTCCACCCGTCTCACTCTGCAACACTCCACAGGTGGCGTGTGTTCCACCCGTCTCACTCTGCAACACTCCACAGGTGGCGTGTGTTCCACCCGTCTCACTCTGCAACACTCCACAGGTGGCGTGTGTTCCACCCGTCTCACTCTGCAACACTCCACAGGTGGCGTGTGTTCCACCCGTCTCACTCTGCAACACTCCACAGGTGGCGTGTGTTCCACCCGTCTCACTCTGCAACACTCCACAGGTGGCGTGTGTTCCACCCGTCTCACTCTGCAACACTCCACAGGTGGCGTGTGTTCCACCCGTCTCACTCTGCAACACTCCACAGGTGGCGTGTGTTCCACCCGTCTCACTCTGCAACACTCCACAGGTGGCGTGTGTTCCACCCGTCTCACTCTGCAACACTCCACAGGTGGCGTGTGTTCCACCCGTCTCACTCTGCAACACTCAACAGGTGGCGTGTGTTCCACCTGTCTCACTCTGCAACACTCCACAGGTGGCGTGTGTTATACCCGTCTCACTCTGCAACACTCCACAGGTGGCGTGTGCTCCACCTGTCTCACTCTGCAACACTCCACAGGTGGCGTGTGTTCCACCTGTCTCGCTCTGCAACACTCCACAGGTGGCGTGTGTCCCACCTGTCTCACTCTGCAACACACCACAGGTGACGTGTGTCCCACCTGTCTCGCTCTGCAACACACCACAGGTGGCGTGTCCCCCACCTGTCTCGCTCTGCAACACACCACAGGTGGCGTGTGTCCCACCTGTCTCACTCTGCAACACACCACAGGTGGCGTGTGTCCCACCTGTCTCACTCTGCAACACCACAGGTGGCGTGTGTCCCACCTGTCTCACTCTGCAACACACCACAGGTGGCGTGTGTCCCACCTGTCTCGCTCTGCAACACACCACAGGTGGCGTGTGTCCCACCTGTCTCGCTCTGCAACACACCACAGGTGGCGTGTGTCCCACCTGTCTCACTCTGCAACACACCACAGGTGGCGTGTGTCCCACCTGTCTCACTCTGCAACACACCACAGGTGGCGTGTGTCCCACCTGTCTCACTCTGCAACACACCACAGGTGGCGTGTGTCCCACCTGTCTCACTCTGCAACACACCACAGGTGGCGTGTGTCCCACCTGTCTCACTCTGCAACACCACAGGTGGCGTGTGTCCCACCTGTCTCACTCTGCAACACACCACAGGTGGCGTGTGTCCCACCTGTCTCACTCTGCAACACACCACAGGTGGCGTGTGTCCCACCTGTCTCACTCTGCAACACACCACAGGTGGCGTGTGTCCCACCTGTCTCACTCTGCAACACACCACAGGTGGCGTTTGTCCCACCTGTCTCACTCTGCAACACACCACAGGTGACGTGTGTCCCACCTGTCTCTCTGCAACACCACAGGTGGCGTGTGTCCCACCTGTCTCACTCTGCAACACACCACAGGTGGCGTGTGTCCCACCTGTCTCACTCTGCAACACACCACAGGTGGCGTGTGTTCTGCCTGTCTCTGCAACACACCACAGGTGGCGTGTGTCCCACCTGTCTCACTCTGCAACACACCACAGGTGGCGTGTGTCCCACCTGTCTCGCCCTGCAACACACCACAGGTGGCGTGCGTCCCACCTGTCTCACTCTGCAACACACCACAGGTGGCGTGTGTCCCACCTGTCTCACTCGACAACACACCACAGGTGGCGTGTGTTCCACCTGTCTCACTCTGAAACACACCACAGGTGGCGTGTGTTCCACCTGTGTCACTCTGCAACAGGCCACAGGTGGCGTGTGTTCCACCTGTCTCGCTCTGCAACAGGCCACAGGTGGCGTGTGTTCCACCCGTCTCACTCTGCAACACACCACAGGTGGCGTGTGTTCCACCCGTCTCACTCTGCAACACACCACAGGTTTGCGTGTGTTCCACCTGTCTCACTCCGCAACACTCCACAGGTGGAGTGTGTTCCACACATAGTGGGTGTGGGTGAGTGTAAGGAGGAGTCAGGAATAACCGAGAAAGCACTACAGTGGATGAAGAATACTTAACAGGAAGGACATAACTAATTTTTGTCCAGAAGGGGCTCTCTGAATGAGCGACCGTGTTGAGCGGGGTTTCACAAGGATCGTACCTGGACCAGTACTGTTTCTCACTTATGTATACATGACAAAACAAATCGAGTCAGAGGTGTCCTTGCTCAAAGATGTGAAATTAATGAGAAACAGACCGGAAAAGGCTACAAATGGATCCGAAAAGCTGCAGAATTGATCTGACAAGTGGCGATTAGAATTCAACTACAAATAGGTGAGAACACACACAGTATGGAACCTACATCTAGTCATGCATGACAAGAAACTGGAGAAAAGTGTGGAGGTTTGTAAACGAAACTAGATAAGAGGCTGTTTTATAAAGAGCGGCTCAGGGAACTCAACCTGACGACACTAGAGGGAAGAACGTCTAGAGGTGACATGAAAACGCACCAAATACTGAAAGAAATTGACAGGGTGATCACAGACAGATTGTGAGTTGGGTAAGAGGAACACGAGGGCCCAGCTGGAAGCTGAAAACTGACGACTCACAGCGATGCTAGGAAGCATTTTGTCGGTCTTAGAGTAGTCAGGAAGTGATTTATGGATACAGATGTAGTTTTGTGGCTTGTGCACCTGCTCGTAACCGAATCAGTAAGATTACCAATTACCAAAGTAGGGACGAGCAAGACATAGCAAATAATAACTTAAATACATTTTCCTTCACCAAGATATGTGCAGTCAATGCACGAAATAAACAGACAATATGTACAATAAGGCAATTTACAAGTAATAAACATGGTTTAACCATCCAATGCGTAGACTTGGAGGCAAGTCTACGTATTTTTCTCCAAGAGTGGTCAGACATCGCTTCACAGAATTAGCGAATTTTATCGTGACTGGCTGAATGAACCGATCAATTAGCATAAGAGTGGAGCTCCTCCTGCTACACTCTTAACTATCGGTTCGCTGGTCGGGAGAGCATTCCTATATGGGTGTGTAACATACATCAAATAAACTGTAACGTACTCTTTGCATGCCACAAAGTGGAACGACCTGTAGACTGAAGTGGCTGAAGAAGGATCAATACACAGCTTTAAGCAGAGATACGGTAAGGCTCTCGGAGCCAGGAGTGAACCAAGTAGCGACCAGCGAAGAGGCTGGGTCACAAGCTGAAACTCGATCCCCTGTAACCACATATAGCCGAGTCCACACACGCCCATGCACGCGCACACGCACATGCACGCTCCCGCTGGCATTAATATCACAAGCATCAATCTCACATCACCGAGACCAAGAGTTTAGATGTCACAGAGATTCTGTGTTAGATTTCAAATGTCAAAGTTTTGACAAAATCGATGGACTACTGTTCACATATGTGTACGTGGGAGTGGTGCTGGTGTATCACTGTTTACAGATGTATACATGGGAGTGATGTTGGCGGACCACAGCTTATGTGTACTCGCCTAATTGTACTCGCCTAATTGTGGTTGCAGGGCTCGAGACTCAGCTCCTGACTCCGCCTCTTCACTGATCGCTACTAGATCCTCTCTCTCTCTCTCTCTCTCTTTTTTTTTTTTACACAGGGTTTGACAAAGTTAAGGATCCCTAGCTTTATTGACAAGCTATTTACAGTTTAAAGATTCCTAACTTTATTGGCAAGCTAAGAGCTGTTACCTACATCAGCTCATTTGAAAGCATTTTTATTGTTATGAGACATACAAGTAGGGAACAGGATGAAGTTGGAGCCATCTCTGGGCCAGCATTTTCATTTGATCAACTGACTTTATCTCATTGACATCATTATGCTGTACGAATGTGTTCCATACTCGAGTCATCCTGGGTATATAGGATCTCAGGTGGAGTGAAGTTCTGGAGAAGGGTACAGCCAGAGTGAAGTTGCTGCTTTCTGCCCGTCTTGTGGCATAAAAGCTTGTTTCACGCTGTCCTCGAAGTGGATCCAAGTGTGGTACTTTGACAATATTGGCCTTGTACATAACAGTAAGGCCACCCACATCCCTCCTATGTTGAAGGCTCTGCTGAAATGACAGATCTATCCAGGATGGGTCCAGGCGAGAGATGAGACGTCTTGCTCTGTTCTCTACTCTGTCAAGCAGTCGCAGATGAGAGGGGGGGGGGCAGGCAAACCAAGAAAGTGGAGCATACTCAAGGTGCGAGCGTACTTGTGCCTCGTACAGAAACTTGCAAACCCTACTGTCAAGTAGATGCGGTATACGGCGAAGTGCTGTAAGCTTCCGGGCTGCCTTGTTTGCAAGATTTACAACATGGTTCTTCATGGTTAGTTTGGAGTCAAATTTCACCCCAAGGATATCAACTTCTTCCACAGGTGCCAACACCCTCCCATTCATCCTTACTACTGCACCAGCATTACCATCATGGTGCCTAGAGACGATCATTTGCATTTTCTGAGGTGCAAATGTTACTTGCCATCTATTTTCCCAAGCTGATATAGCTCTCAGCTGGTGATTGATGTAGCTTAGAGAGCTGGCATTTCTTCTCTTGGATAAGTGAATGTCAGTGTGTAGTCGTCTGCATATGCATGTGATTCTGGGATGAGATGAAGAAGGTCGTTGAAGTAGACATTCCATAACAATTGTCCCAGCACGCTTCCTTGTGGAACACTTGCCCCAAAAGGATGTCTTGCTGATTCCGTTCCATTGAGAACTACACTTAGAGATCTACCATGAAGGTAATCACTGAGGAGACATAGCGTAGAGCCTGCAATTCCCAGTGCTTGAAATTTTGGTAAGAGGCCCTGGTGCCACACCCGGTCGAAAGCGCCAGCAATGTCCAGTGCTACCACACAGCTGACTTTGGATTCATCCAGTGACTGGTGCCACTTAGTGGAGAGGTTTAACAACAGATCAGCAGCAGAGTAACCTTTCCTGAAGCCATATTGACGGTCACAAAGTAGTGAGTGGTAGTCAAAAAAACTGTCATTTGTCTTGAGATTATTGTCTCTAGGATCTTACCAGCGATTGACAGGAGCGACACTGGTCTGTAGTTGCTGACTTCTGCTCTGCTCTTCTTTTTGTGAACAGGGACTACATTTGCCTCTTTCCATAGAGAGGGCCATTTACACTGTACTAGGCAGTGCTGAAAGATGCGAGTTAGAGATGCTGCTAGCTGGTCTGCACATCTTCTCAGCAATCTTGGGCTCAACTTGTCTGGGCCCACAGCCTTTTCTTGGTCAAGCGATTTAAGAAGGAAATGCACCTCCTCCTGCCTTATTGTCTTTCTCTTTCTGCTTCCAGAATTTTGTCATACCTCGTCTTAAAGCTATATATGGTCAATGCCTCCTCTGTGTGTGTGTGTGTGTGTGTGTGTGTGTGTGTGTGTGTGTGTGTGTGTGTGTGTGTGTGTGTGTGTGTGTGTGTGTGTGTGTGTGTGTGTACTAGCATATTTGTACTCTCTTGTTTGTGGTTCCCGGATTTACGTCCTTCGAGCCTATTCAATACCTATTCACTCTTCTGAGTACTCACAGAGTTGTGTTTGCAGGGGGTTGAGAGCCTTAACTCTGGGGGACTGCCTCCTAGATTACTTTGATCGACATCACTGACTCTGGTTTCATGAGCCTTTTCCTGTCTACCCTCGAAGCTGTGTATTAACTAAGCCTCCACCACTGCCTCATCCAAGTCTTTCCTTTATCAACCATACTAAAGAAGTACTACCATATATCCCTATAGTAAATTTTATTGCAGTCTCTCTCCTTATCTGCCCTGCTAATTGCTCTTAACCCTTTGTATATAGTAATCTTGTTCCCCCGTGTAGTGTCATGTTCAGTTCCGTCAACAACTCCTCGTACTGTATTCCTCTCAGTTCTGGGTCTTTTCGAATCACTTCACATTTTATCATAACATATGTCGTAGTCTTTTCACTTCTACAGTGCCTTTCAGCAGTTCTCCTTCAGTGAAGACTGTGAATCTTTCACTAAGCGCCTCACATACTTTTCTGTTATTCTCCGATAGTGATTCTTTCTCTTTTTCTCAGCCTTATCACTTGTTCCTTCACATTCGTCTTTTTCTTGTTTCATTTTTGGCCTTTGATACTCTAACATTTTTAAACTGTTTTTCCAGCTTTCTTTAGTGTTTTTGCATATTCATTTCTAGCTCTCCTGCTTACATCTCGGTTGTCTGCATTTTAAGCCCCCATGCTCCTTATCATGAGCACAAGTACTTCGAAAGGCCTACTGTACATCGCAGTGCAAGATACCATTGAGAGCAATCATGAAAATCATAAATAATACACAAGATGTAAGCTTTCGATTTATCATGTATTCCCATAACCAAACTTATATAGGGATATTTACACTCCATAATGCTGATATAAACAATATCATTATAAGTTTGAAAAGAGAGCAGGATTATGAAAAGTCTCACTGCTACAGCTTTACACATCGATAAAGATGACAGATTCAAGAACGGTGTTAACCAGCTTGATGCTCGGTAGGGTCTGAGGGTCCAGAGCTGCCACTACATACGAGGTACCTTCCCTCCCTCAAACTGAGAAAGCAAAGCTTCCAGCACTGCTACCAGGTGCCTTCTACTGCAAAAGGACACTCAAGGAGAATAGGCAATAAGTTCCTGTTCCATAAATTAGATTTATGCCATGTGGGAATGTGGTTGTGTGTGATGCACAAAATTGCACATTAATGGCAATATTTGTACTTGGTGTAGGACATTCCTCCCTCTGGCTTCTGTGCATTCTTGATTAAGCCATGGCCCTTCTTTTTTCCTGCCTTTTCATGCTTACTATGACTATTATCTCCAATGTTTTTTTTTTTTTTTTTTTTTTTGGATAGTTTTGCCTTCCATTTCCCATTCCACTTTGTTCAGAAAAATCCTCATGCCATCATAGACCCTTCTTTTGTAGTCTCATTTATAGTTACTCTCTCCCTCCCTTCCTCTTTCTTTTTTCAGTCTTCTTTCCACCAGGTGCTCAGAGCTTAGTACCACATGATATTGGCTATATAACTAATTTCTGCTATGCAGTATTCATTTTGCGTGAGATTAATCATGTATGGATCCTGCCTCCATTACATCACTCGCCAGATTGTTCCACTTCCTGATAACTCTGTGACTAAAGAAATGCTTCCTAACATCTCTGTGACTCACTTGAGTCTTCAGCTTCCAATTGTGACCCCTTGTTTCTGTGCCCCATCTCTGGAACATCCTGTCTCTGTCCACCTTGTCAATTCCTCGCAGAATTTTGTATGTTGTTATCATGTCTCCCCTAACTCTCCTGTCCTCCAGTGTTGTCAGGCCGATTTCCCTTAACCCTTCTTCGTAGGACATTGCCCTTTGGTCTAGAACTAGTCTTGTTGCAAACCCTTGCACTTGCTCTAATTTCTTGACGTGCTTGACCAGGTGTGGGTTCCAAACTGGTGCTGCATACTCCAGTATGGGCCTGACGTATACGGTGTACAGAGTCTTGAACGATTCCTTACTGAGGTATCGGAACGCTATTCTAAAGTTTGTCAGGCGCCCATATGCTGCAGCAGTTATCTGGTTGATGTGCGCCACAGAAGATGTGCGATATATTATACTCACCCCAAGATCCTTTTCCTTGAGTGAGGTTTGCAGTCTTTGGCCACCTAGCTTACACTGTCTGTGCGGTCTTCTTTTCCCTTCCCCGATTTTCATGACTTTGCATTTGGCAGGGTTAAATTCGAGGAGCCAGTCGCTGAACCACGAGTCCAACCTGTCCAGGTCTTTTTGTAGTCCTGCCTGATCCTCATCTGATTTAATTCTCCTCATTAACTTCACATCATCTGCAAACAGGGACACTTCAGAGTCTATCCCTTCCATCATGTCATTCATGTATACCAAAAATAGCACTGGTCCTAGGACCCCTGTGGAACCCTGCTCGTCACAGGCGCCCACTCTGATACCTCGTCACATACCATGAATAGTTGTTGCCTGTCTACCAGGTAGTCTGATCCATTGCAGTGCCCTCCCTGTTATGTGGGCCTGATCCTCTAGCTTTTGCACTAATCTCTTGTGAGGATCTGTGTCGAAGGCCTTCTTGCAGTCCAAGAAAATGCAATCCACTCACCCCTATCTCTTATGTCTTACTTCCATTACCTTGTCATAAAACTCCAGTAGGTTTGTGACAGGATTTTCCTTCCCTGAATCCATTCTGGTTGTCGTTTATTAGCTTGTTCCGTTCAAGGTGCTCTACAACTCTTGATCTTTTCCATAACTTTGCATGCTACACACGTTAGTGACACTGGTCTGTAGTTTAGTGCCTCATGTCTGTCGCCTTTCTAAAAAGTGGGGACTACATTTGCCGTCTTCCATACCTCAGGTAGTTGCCCAGTTTCAATGGACATGTTCAAAATTGTTGACAGTGGCGCACACAGCATTTCTGCTCCCTCTCTAAGGTTCCACGGAGAGATGTCCGGCCCCACCACTTTTGAGGTATTAAGTTCACTTAGCAGTTTCTTCACCTCCTCTTCGATTGTGTGTATTTCATCCAGCACTTGTTCGTATACCCTTTGTTGGTGTACCTCCCTATTCTGACTTCCCGGAATCCTTTCTATCTCCACTGTCAATACTTCCTTAAATCTCATGTTGAGCCACTTCTTGGTCGTTTCCTGTGAGCTCCCCACCTTCCTTCCTCAGCCTGATATGTGCATGTGTAAGTGTGTGTGTGTGTGTGTGTGTGTGTGTGTGTGTGTGTGTGTGTGTGTGTGTGTGTGTGTGTGTGTGTGTGTGTGTGTGTGTGTGTGTGTACTCCCCTAATTGTGGTTGCAGGGGTCGGGACTAAGCTCCTGGCTGTGTGTGCCTTAATTCATATTTGTACTCGTTTAATTGTGGTCCCAGTAATAGTCTCTCATCTCCTGGGCCAGCCTTTTTCTGGCCTTTACTGGGTTCACCCCTGGCTCCTGTGTGAGCAGTTACCTATGTGTACTCGCTTATCTGTGGTTGATGGGGTCGTTTCTCAGATCCTGGCCCTACCTCATTACTTCCCAGTCTTCCATATTCAGTTCTTCTTAGTCTCGTGGATTCTATCGAACATATTCTCAAAACAATATATGGAGCCTTCCTTCATCACTTCCTCTCCAAGATCATTCCTCTTCCCGACCGCTCTGAGACTAAAGAAATATTTCCTAGTATCCCTGTAACTCATCTGTGACTAACTAACCTTTTTACCTTATCAGTTCCTCCTGAGCATTTTGTATGCAGTTTTGTCCCCCTCTGGGTCTGCTGTCCTCTAATGTCGTTATGTCCATTTCCGTTACTCCCTCCTCATAGCCGCTCATTTCCCTGAGCTCAGGAACAGAGCCTTGTTGCGTATTTCTTCAGTTTCTATAATTTCTTAAAATGCTTTTTCAACTACTGGTTCCATCCTGGTGCTGCGTACTCCAAGAGGAGACTAGCGTATGCTGTGTAAAGGGTCTGGAATGACTTTTCGTTTGAGATTTGCCAGAGGAGCATAGGCTGCAGAGGTTGTTCGACTGATGTGAGCATCTGGCGCTATACTGAACATTATTCTCACCCTTAGGTCTTTTTCTTTGAGTGAAGTCTGCAGCCTCTGTTCCTTCAACTTATACCCAGTTTCGGGTCTTCTCGCTCCTTCACTACTCTTCATGACCTTGCATTTACTGGGGTTGAATTCAAGAAACCACTTATCTGACTACTCTTGAAATTTCCCAGATCTCTTTGGAATGTTTCCTTGTCCTTATCTGTTTTTATTCTTGCTAGTTTTACATCAGCAAACAGGGATACATCTGAAACAATAACATTTGGAATGTCATTCACAAACTAGAAACAGCACTTGTTCTAACACTGATCCTGTAGAACCCCCATTAGCTACAATTCCCCATTCTGATGTCTTTCCTACCAGTCTTTCTGTGCTTCCCTCCCCTAAGATATTCTTTGATCCACCGGAGTACATTTCCTGTTACTCCCGCCTGAATCTCAGATCTTTGGCCCAACCTCTTGTGGGGTACAATATCAAACGCCTTCTTGCAATGTTAAAAAAAAAGGCATTCTACCCAACACTCTCTCTATCTCTTGTCGCACATCTGTTACTTTGTCGCAAAACTCCAGCATGTTAGTTGGATGTTGAGGACGCACATGTTCACTTCGGATAAATTTTAACCACTGCACTAACTAGCTGGACCACGGAACTGCTGTCCACTAACTTAATTGCACATTTGCACCGGATACATTGATATTAAGTAAAACTTTTGAGATTTCTGTCATATTCCCAGTTTCATATCCTGTGCTTGCCGACATTTACTAGTGCCCGCCAGGCATGGGATGGGGGAACTGAGTGGCTCTAACAGCCTTTCAGAGACAAGAATAAGACAGCGACCACATGCTCAAACTATCTATGAGAATTTTAATTCCATCTGCCCATTGCAACATTGTACAGCTCCTGACAAAGCACTTGCAACAGTGCCTTTAGCACTATTGCAAGTGCTTTCATTCCCTAGTCGTTTCTATGCGATTATCTTGCGCACACACACACACACACAAGGGAGAACCTTGAGTTTTCCCTGAAGTAAGTTTCCTTTCTCTGAGGATGAGGGTCCCTAGGACAGTTCTAGAGGTGGTACCTCCCTATATTTAATTATTGAAGTTGTGTACACACACACATATATATATATATATATATATATATATATATATATATATATATATATATATATATATATATATATATATATATATATATATATATATATATATATATATATATATATATATATATATATATATATGTCGTGCCGAATAGGCAGAACTTGCGATCTTGGCTTAAATAGCAACGCTCATCTTGGCATATAGGACAAGTGAAAATTTGTGTATCCAATAATTTCGCCAAACTCATTCTGAACCTAACGGAAAAAATATATTTCACTGTGTTTGTTGAGTATTAAATTACTGTAAACGTATTTAAAATATATTTAGTTGGGTTAGGCTAAAATAAATTGCTCTTGTTATAATAAGGTTAGGTAAGTTTTCTAAGATTATTTGCGTGCAAAATTAAAAAAATTAACTTTAACATTAATAAAAAAAAGATATCTTTAAATGTATAAGAGAAAGTTTCAGAAAGGACTTAGCTTTAAATGAGTTCTTGCTAATTGACCAGTTTTACATATTCGGCAAGACACATTATATATACATATATATATATATATATATATATATATATATATATATATATATATATATATATATATATATATATATATATATATAAACTTTCTAGTTGTATCTACACTGAGAGTAAAAGGTAGATGGGATACAAGGAGAATAGAAGCATCAGGGAAGAGAGAGGTGAAGGTTTATAAACTAAAAGAGGAGGCAGTTAGGGAAAGATATAAACAACTATTGGAGGATAGATGGGCTATTGAGAGCATAGGCAATGGGGTCGAAGAGGTATGGGGTAGGTTTAAAAATGTAGTGTTAGAGTGTTCAGCAGAAGTTTGTGGTTACAGGAAAGTGGGTGCGGGAGGGAAGAGGAGCGATTGGTGGAATGATGATGTAAAGAGAGTAGTAAGGGAGAAAAAGTTAGCATTTGAGAAGTTTTTACAAAGTAGAAGTGATGCAAGGAGGGAAGAGTATATGGAGAAAAAGAGAGAGGTTAAGAGAGTGGTGAAGCAATGTAAAAAGAGAGCAAATGAGAGAGTGGGTGAGATGTTATCAACAAATTTTGTTGAAAATAAGAAAAAGTTTTGGAGTGAGATTAACAAGTTAAGGAAGCCTAGAGAACAAATGGATTTGTCAGTTAAAAATAGGAGAGGAGTTATTAAATGGAGAGTTAGAGGTATTGGGAAGATGGAGGGAATATTTTGAGGAATTGTTAAATGTTGATGAAGATATGGAAGCTGTGATTTCGTGTATAGGGCAAGGAGGAATAACATCTTGTAGGAGTGAGGAAGAGCCAGTTGTGGGTGTGGGGGAAGTTCGAGAGGCAGTAGGTAAAATGAAAGGGGGTAAGGCAGCCGGGATTGATGGGATAAAGATAGAAATGTTAAAAGCAGGTGGGGATATAGTTTTGGAGTGGTTGGTGCAATTATTTAATAAATGTATGGAAGAGGGTAAGGTACCTAGGGATTGGCAGAGAGCATGCATAGTTCCTTTGTATAAAGGTAAAGGGGACAAAAGAGAATGCAAAAATTATAGGGGGATAAGTCTGTTGAGTATACCTGGTAAAGTGTATGGTAGAGTTATTATTGAAAGAATTAAAAGACTGAGAATAGGATAGCAGATGAACAAGGAGGCTTTAGGAAAGGTAGGGGGGTGTGTGGACCAGGTGTTTACAGTGAAACATATAAGTGAACAGTATTTAGATAAGGCTAAAGAGGTCTTTGTGGCATTTATGGATTTGGAAAAGGCGTATGACAGGGTGGATAGGGGGGCAATGTGGCAGATGTTGCAGGTGTATGGTGTAGGAGGTAGGTTACTGAAAGCAGTGAAGAGTTTTTACGAGGATAGTGAGGCTCAAGTTAGAGTACATAGGAAAGAGGGAAATTATTTCCCAGTAAAAGTAGGCCTTAGACAGGGATGTGTGATGTCAACGTGGTTGTTTAATATATTTATAGATGGGGTTGTAAGAGAAGTAAATGCGAGGGTCTTGACAAGAGGCGTGGAGTTAAAAGATAAGGAATCACACAAAGTGGGAGTTGTCACAGTTGCTCTTTGCTGATGACACTGTGCTCTTGGGAGATTCTGAAGAGAAGTTGCAGAGATTGGTGAATGAATTTGGTAGGGTGTGCAAAAGAAGAAAATTAAAAGTGAATACAGGAAAGAGTAAGGTTATGAAGATAACAAAAATATTAGGTGATGAAAGATTGGATATCAGATTGGAGGGAGAGAGTATGGAGGAGGTGAATGTATTCAGATATTTGGGAGTGGACGTTTCAGCGGATGGGTCTATGAAGGATGAGGTGGATCACAGAATTGATGAGGGGAAAAGGGTGAGTGGTGCACTTAGGAGTCTGTGGAGACAAAGAACTTTGTCCTTGGAGGCAAAGAGGGGAATGTATGAGAGTATAGTTTTACCAACACTCTTATATGGGTGTGAAGCATGGGTGATGAATGTTGCAGCGAGGAGAAGGCTGGAGGCAGTGGAGATGTCATGTCTGAGGGCAATGTGTGGTGTGAATATAATGCAGAGAATTCGTAGTTTGGAAGTTGGGAGGAGGTGCGGGATTGTCATAACTGTTGTCCAGAGGGCTGAGGAAGGGTTGTTGAGGTGGTTCGGACATGTAGAGTGAATGGAGCGACACAGAATGACCTCAAGAGTGTATCAGTCTGTAGTGGAAGGAAGGCGGGGTAGGGGTCGGCCTAGGAAAGGTTGGAGGGAGGGGGTAAAGGAGGTTTTGTGTGCGAGGGACTTGGACTTTCAGCAGGCATGCGTGAGCGTGTTTGATAGGAGTGAATGGAGACGAATGGTTTTTAATACTTGACGTGCTGTTGGAGTGTGAGCAAAGTAACATTTATGAAGGGGTTAAGGGAAACCGGCAGGCCGGACTTGAGTCCTGGAGATGGGAAGTACAGTGCCTGCACTCTGAAGGAGGGGTGTTAATGTTGCAGTTTAAAAACTGTAGTGCAAAGCACCCTTCTGGCAAGACAGTGATGGAGTGAATGATGGTGAAAGTTTTTCTTTTTCGGGCCACCCTGCCTTGGTGGGAATCGGCCAGTGTGATAATAAAAAATAATAAAATATATATATATATATATATATATGTCGTGCTGTATAGGTGAAACTGGTCAATTAGCAAGAACTCATTTAAAGCTAAGTATTTCTAAAGTTTTCTCTTATACGTTGAAAGATATATTTTTTCATTTATGTTAATGTGAAAATTTATAATTTTGTACCAAAAGAACCTTAGAAAACTTGCGAAATTATTGCATACATAAATTTTCCCTTGCCTTATTCGGCAAGAAGAGTGTTGCTATTTAAGCCGAAATCGCAAGTTTTACATATCTGGCACGACATGTGTGTGTGTGTGTGTGTGTGTGTGTGTGTGTGTGTGTGTATGTATATATATATATATATATATATATATATATATATATATATATATATATATATATATATATATATATATATATATAAATATATATGTCGTGCCGAATAGGCAGAGCTTGCGATCTTGGCTTAAATAGCAACGCTCATCTTGCCACATAGGACAAGTGAAAATTTGTGTATGCAATAATTTCGCCAAAATCATTCTGAACCTAACGAAAAAAATATATTTGATTGTGTTTGTTTAGTATTAAATTATTGTAAACATATTTAAAATATATTTAGTTGGGTTAGGCTAAAATAAATTACACTTCTTATAATAAGGTTAGGTAAGTTTTCTAAGATTCTTTTGGTCCAAAATTACAAATTTTTACATTAACATTGATGAAAAAAATATATCTTTAAACGTACAAGAGAAAATTTTATAAAGGACTTAATTTTAAATGAGTTCTTGCTAATTGACGAGTTTTACATATTCGGCACGACATATATATATATATATATATATATATATATATATATATATATATATATATATATATATATATATATATATATATATGTTGTGCCGAATAGGCAGAACTTGCGATCTTGGCTTAAATAGCAACGCTCATCTTGCCATATAGGACAAGCGAAAATTTGTGAATGCAATAATTTCGCCAAAATCATTCTGAACCTAACGAAAAAATTATATTTCACTGTGTTTGTTTAGTATTAAATTATTGTAAACAAATCTAAAGTATATTTAGCTGGGTTAGGCTAAAATAAATTGTTCTTGTTATAATAAGGTTAGGTAAGTTTTCTAAGATTCTTTCAGAGCAAAATTAAAATTTTTTACCTTAACATTAATGAAAAAAATGTATCTTTAAACGTATAAGAGAAAATTTTTTTAAAGACCAGTTTTACATATTCGGCACGACATTATATATACACACACACACATATATATATATATATATATATATATATATATATATATATATATATATTATATGAACTTTCCCTCCCTACCTTTCTCTACTCCCTCTCTCCCCACCCCGCCTCTCTCTCTCTCTCTCTCTCTCTTTCTCCCTACCCTTCTCTCTCTCTCCCTCTCTCCCTACCCCTCCCTCTCTCCCTACCCCTCTCTCTCTGCCTACCCCTCTCTCTCTCCCTACCCCTCTCTCTCTCCCTACCCCTCTCTCCCTCCCTACCTCCCTCTCTCTCTCTCTCTCTCTCTCTCTCTCTCTCTCTCTCTCTCTCACTCTCTCTCTCTCTCTCTCTCTCCCCCCCCTCTCCCTACCCCCCTCTCTCTTCCTCTCTCCCTACCCCCCTCTCTCTTCCTCTCCCTACCCCCCTCTCTCTTCCTCTCTCCCTACCCCCCTCTCTCTTCCTCTCTCCCTACCCCCCTCTCTCTTCCTCTCTCCCTACCCCCCTCTCTCTTCCTCTCTCCCTACCCCCCTCTCTCTTCCTCTCTCCCTACCCCCCTCTCTCTCCCTCTCTCCCTACCCCCCTCTCTCTTCCTCTCTCCCTACCCCCCTCTCTCTTCCTCTCTCCCTACCCCCCTCTCACTCTGTCCCTATCTCTCTCTCCCTACCCTCTCACTCACTCTCTCCCTATTTCTCTCTCTCACTCTCCTACACAGTTGCCATCGCTTCTTTTGCATGTTCAGTTCTGCTGTTTTTGTATTTCAAGTGTTTTCCCCTCTTTCATTGTCCTTTTATCTTCCATGTTTGTTGTTCACCTCTGTTTGGTCGCCCTGTGTTGTCGCTTCCCCTCTTCACTATTTTACCTTCCCTTTCCTTCTTTCTTTTTCGTTTTTTTACCATTTTTTCCCTCTCGTATTTCCCTTCCCACTTATTTTATCCGAAAATATTCCACACAAAATATTCACTGTCCATTTTCTCTAATTTTTTTCCTTCAAATTTACCTAATTTCTTCCCTAGATCCATGCTTCTTCCTCAGTCTTTCTCTTTCTCTTCCATCATCGCATTCTCATTCAAGTTATCTTTAAATCATTACGGCACCGCCGCTGTTACTAAGTTTTACCAAGTGGACATCAGTCTCCATCATGTGTGGAGGAAGTGGAGCTGCACGAGTAGTGACCAGCCAAGGAAGAAGCGAGGAGAGAGTTCTCTGCTCCACTAGTGGGGCGGCCTTGCACGCCACACCATCTGGAACTGTTTGTTGTGTTTACACGCTGGTTTGTGACAGTTTCACGAGGAGGGAACATGTGAGGGTGGGTACGGGTGAGGGAGGGAACATGTGGGGGAGGGAACATGTGGGGGAGGGAACATGTGTGGGAGGGAACATGTGAGGGAGGGAACATGTGAGGGAGGGAACATGTGAGGGAGGGAACATGTGGGGGAGGGAACATGTGGGGGACGGAACATGTGGGGGAGGGAACATGTGGGGAGGGAACATGTGGGGGAGGGAACATGTGGGGAGGGAACATGTGGGGGAGGGAACATGTGGGGGAGGGAACATGTGGGGGAGGGAACATGTGGGGGAGGGAACATGTGGGGGAGGGAACATGTGAGGGAGGGAACATGTGAGGGAGGGAACATGTGAGGGAGGGAGCGGGAAGGCCAGGGGACATCAATGAAACAAGGCAGCGAGTTATTCCACGTTACAACTATTGTAGACATCGAGAGGAGAAGAAACTTCCCGACAAATTGCACTCACCCTGAAGAAAACAAGTGCTGAGTGCGAGAACACTCACCCTGAAGAAAACAAGTGCTGAGTGCGAGAACACTCACCCTGAAGAAAACAAGTGCTGAGTGCGAGAACACTCACCCTGAAGAAAACAAGTGCTGAGTGCTAGAACACTTCACCCTGAAGAAAACAAGTGCTGAGTGCTAGAACACTTCACCCTGAAGAAAACAAGTGCTGAGTGCGAGAACACTCACCCTGAAGAAAACAAGTGCTGAGTGCGAGAACACTCACCCTGAAGAAAACAAGTGCTGAGTGCGAGAACACTCACCCTGAAGAAAACAAGTGCTGAGTGCGAGAACACTCACCCTGAAGAAAACAAGTGCTGAGTGCGAGAACACTCACCCTGAAGAAAACAAGTGCTGAGTGCGAGAACACTCACCCTGAAGAAAACAAGTGCTGAGTGCTAGAACACTTCACCCTGAAGAAAACAAGTGCTGAGTGCGAGAACACTTCACCCTGAAGAAAACAAGTGCTGAGTGCTAGAACACTTCACCCTGAAGAAAACAAGTGCTGAGTGCTAGAACACTTCACCCTGAAGAAAACAAGTGCTGAGTGCTAGAACACTTCACCCTGAAGAAAACAAGTGCTGAGTGCTAGAACACTTCACCCTGAAGAAAACAAGTGCTGAGTGCTAGAACACTTCACCCTGAAGAAAACAAGTGCTGAGTGCGAGAACACTTCACCCTGAAGAAAACAAGTGCTGAGTGCTAGAACACTTCACCCTGAAGAAAACAAGTGCTGAGTGCTAGAACACTTCACCCTGAAGAAAACAAGTGCTGAGTGCTAGAACACTTCACCCTGAAGAAAACAAGTGCTGAGTGCTAGAACACTTCACCCTGAAGAAAACAAGTGCTGAGTGCTAGAACACTTCACCCTGAAGAAAACAAGTGCTGAGTGCTAGAACACTTCACCCTGAAGAAAACAAGTGCTGAGTGCTAGAACACTTCACCCTGAAGAAAACAAGTGCTGAGTGCTAGAACACTTCACCCTGAAGAAAACAAGTGCTGAGTGCTAGAACACTTCACCCTGAAGAAAACAAGTGCTGAGTGCTAGAACACTTCACCCTGAAGAAAACAAGTGCTGAGTTCGCACTTCAGAAGAAAACAAGTGCTTGCTAGAACACTTCACCCTGAAGAAAACAAGTGCTGAGTGCGAGAACACTTCACCCTGAAGAAAACAAGTGCTGAGTGCGAGAACACTTCACCCTGAAGAAAACAAGTGCTGAGTGCTAGAACACTTCACCCTGAAGAAAACAAGTGCTGAGTGCTAGAACACTTCACCCTGAAGAAAACAAGTGCTGAGTGCTAGAACACTTCACCCTGAAGAAAACAAGTGCTGAGTGCTAGAACACTTCACCCTGAAGAAAACAAGTGCTGAGTGCTAGAACACTTCACCCTAAAGAAAACAAGTGCTGAGTTCGAGAACACTTCACCCTGAAGAAAACAAGTGCTGAGTGCTAGAACACTTCACCCTGAAGAAAACAAGTGCTGAGTGCTAGAACACTTCACCCTGAAGAAAACAAGTGCTGAGTGCTAGAACACTTCACCCTGAAGAAAACAAGTGCTGAGTGCTAGAACACTTCACCCTGAAGAAAACAAGTGCTGAGTGCGAGAACACTTCACCCTGAAGAAAACAAGTGCTGAGTGCTAGAACACTTCACCCTGAAGAAAACAAGTGCTGAGTGCTAGAACACTTCACCCTGAAGAAAACAAGTGCTGAGTGCGAGAACACTCACCCTGAAGAAAACGAAGAAAAGAAGAAAAAGAAGAAAAGCCAGCTACAACGGCGATTTAAAAAAGTGTAAATTGAAAAACCACTGTCCTAATGAAAAGAGGGAAACAGAGAGAGAGAAAGAGAGAGAGAGAGAGAGAGAGAGAGAGAGAGAGAGAGAGAGAGAGAGAGAGAGAGAGAGAGAGAGAGAGAGAGAGAGAGAGAGAGAGATGAATGGAAGACAGGGTGGTGTTTTAGCAGAGACTATGTAGGAGCAACGCTCATAAACACATCAAAAATGACTGCAAGCGCTCCTCCCCTCCCCACACACACATACACACACACACACACACGCACGCACACACACACACACACACACACACACACACACACACACACACACACACACACACACAGGTTTGCAACGAGACTAGTCCCGGAGCTTAGTGTTATGTCCAATGAGGAGAGGAAACAACTGGATGACTCAAGAACAGGAGGGATAAGGGTGGTATGATAACGATGTACAAAATACTGAAAGGAATTAACAAGGTGAACGGGAGAAGAATGTTTCAGAGATGAGACACAGGAAACAGAAGGTACAACTGGAAATTGAAAACTCAAACGAGTCCTGAAGATGTTACGAAGTATTTCTTCAGCCTCAGTGTAGCCAGGAAGTAGAACAATATGGAGAGTGAAGTAGTGAAGGCGGAGCCAGCCAAAGCTTTAAGAAGAGGTACAGCAGGGCTCTTGAAGCCTGAAGAGTGGGTCTAGTAGCGACCAGCGAAGAGACAGGCCAGGATCTGTGAATCGACCCCTGCAATCACATGTAAGTGAATACACACACTACCTGAAACTGGACTCCTGCAACCACAAATGAGTACTTGAAACACAAATAACCCGCACATAAAAGAGAAGCTTACGACGACGTTTCGGTCCGACTTGGACCATTTACAAAGTCACACTTTGTAAATGGTCCAAGTCGGACCGAAACGTCGTCGTAAGCTTCTCTCTTTTATGTGCGGGTTATTTGTGTATCGTTCCAATCACGGTATTGTGCCTTTTTTTGTTATTTGAGTACTTGAAAGTTACCAGAAATTCACCTGAAGACGATTTCGGGGTCACCGCCCCAGCAGCCCGGTTTCAGAGTAGGACTCCTGGTTATTCCCTACTTAATCTAATGACATTTTCAAACTGTCTCTTGAAGGCAGCTACTTTTCAGCGAATAATTACCCTTATGCATAAAGAGTGTATGTTATACAATCTTGGCCCCTCTACAGGTGCTCTCTTAAGTGTGCCGATTTCGCTCCTGCTTTTCATCCTTTAGGTGTCGAAGGGCTCGATTTTATAATTTGGAAAAATCCCTACAAGATTTTCTAGGCATAAATTATGTTGTATCTTTCTCTCCTACTTCTTAGAAGTACAAAACTATAAGCTTCTTGCGTTGCCAGTAATACTGGTACAAACAGCATAAGTTCTCTGTACACCTCCAGATCTACATAATCCTCACGTAGAAGAGAGGAGCTTACGACGTCGTATAGTTCCAGTCATGGTATTGTGCCTTTTTTGTTATCCAGATCTACATTTTCGCTGTTGGTGTACAGCAATATATAAGAAAGGGTACAGACAAGTATCAACAAACAACAAGCTAGTGTCACTGATATACTTACTATGCAAGGTTATGGAGATGATCAGAAGAGTGGTGGAGCTCCTGGAGAGGAGCGGGTTCATAAACAAGAACCAGCATGGTTTTAGAGATGGTAAATTCTGTCTCACAAACCAGCTAGAGTTGTATGAGAAAATAAGAGAACGTGAAGCAAGAGGGATGGATACACTGCATACCTGGACTGAAAGGACTCACGAAATCGTAATGACACGATTGCAAACAAACCATACCCGGGCGGGAATAGAACCCGCGATCAGATAGAACCCGCGACGGTCTGGAGTTTTAAGACTCTCTGATCGCGGGTTCTACCCCTGCCCGTGGTATGGTTTGGACTGAAAGGCTTTTGAAACAGCATCGCAAAAGAGACCGGGACAAAAACTAGAGGAGCAAGCAAGCATAAGAGGGAAGGCACTGCAATGGACCAAGAAAGTTTAATAGGAAAGAAGCAAGTCTGTCAATGAAGAGATTCAAAATGGGCAAGTGTGATGAACGGGGAGCCTTAAATGTCAGTACTAGGATCGGTTCTATTTCAAGTGACGGAAATAGCAATCAAAGTATCCTTGTTCGCAGATAACGTGAAACTAACGAGCAGAATACAAACGACATGCAACGTCTACAAGCAGACCTGGACAAGCCGCGCGACTGATCTGACAAATAGCTATAAGAATTTAACCAGACCAAATGCAAAGTTGCTGAAATTGGGAAAAACAAAGAAGAGCAGTAACAGAGTACAGGCTCAAGGGATAAAAGGCTGCAAACTTCATTCAAGAAGGACCTAGGAGCACGCATAGTAGTGAACATATTATACAACACACATGAATTCATACGAATACATACACAAAAGATAGAATACATATGAGTACATTCCCTCTATCCTCACATACAAAACACACAAATTTTCTATTGACAACTGCCCTTGATAAATGATAAGCAACGCGCGCGCACATACGCACGCACGCGCACACACGCACGCGCACACACACACACACACACACACACACACACACACACACACACTTGGCACTGGAGGATCAAATAATCACTATTAACACGATAACGGCATTCAGAAAACGAAGTGAAACTAATAGAGTGGACAGGGAGAGAGAGAGATAGAGAGAGAGAGAGAAGAAATGCCAGCTGCTCTAAGCTACATCAATCACCAGCTGAGAGCTATATCAGCTTGGGGAAATAGATGGCAAGTAACATTTGCACCTGAGAAAACGCAAATGATGATCGTCTCTAGGCACCATGATGGTAACGCTGCAGTAGTCAGGATGAATGGGAGGGTGTTGGCACCTGGAGAAGAAGTTGAAATCCTTGGGGTAAAATTTGACTCCAAACTAACCATGATGAACCATGTTGTAAATCTTGCAAACAAGGCAGCCAGGAAGCTTACAGCACTTCGCCGTATCTCGCATCTACTTGACAGTAGGGGTTGCAAGATTCTGTACGAGGCACAAGTACGCTCGCACCTTGAGTATGCTCCACTTTATTGGTTTGCCTGCCCCCCCCCCTCTCATCTGCGACTGCTTGACAGAGTAGAAAACAGAGCAAGACGTCTCATCTCTCGCCTGGACCCATCCTGGATAGATCTGTCATTTCAGCAGAGCCTTCAACATAGGAGGGATGTGGGTGGCCTTACTGTTATGTACAAGGCCAATATTGTCAAAGTACCACACTTGGATCCACTTCGAGGACAGCGTGAAACAAGCTTTTATGCCACAAGACGGGCAGAAAGCAGCAACTTCACTCTGGCTGTACCCTTCTCCAGAACATCACTCCATCTGAGATCATATATACCCAGGATGACTCGAGTATGGAACACATTCGTACAGCATAATGATGTCAACGAGATAGTCAGTTGATCAAATGAAAATGCTGGCCCACAGATGGCTCCAATTTCATCCTGTTCCCTACTTGTATGTCTCATAACAATAAAAATGCTTTCAAATGAGCTGATGTAGGTAACAGCTCTTAGCTTGCCAATAAAGTTAGGAATCTTTAACCTGTAAATAGCTTGTCAATAAAGCTAGGGATCCTTAACCTTGTCAAACCCTGTGTAAAAAAAAAAAAAAGAGAGAGTCGGAAAATAACTACACGTGGACACAAGTGGAGGTTAAAGACATAGGCGAGTCACAGGAACGACAGTTAGTGGAATGAGGTGGAAGACGTAGTGAAGCCAGAATTCGTACACAGTTTCGAGAAGTAGGTATGACAGGTCCCGCAGAGCTAGAGGGAAGTAAACCAAGCAAGTGTCACGTCCAGAGGCTGAACCAGGAGCTGAACCTTGATGCCTGCAACCACGAGTGAATGACCACAAGAGAGTACAAATGAATAAACACCATCGATATGTTCTGTCTCAGTAATAATGTTTTTCCTGTTACATTAAATCCCGAATTCTCATAATTAGACAAAATATTAATGATTGCAAAATAACCTAATTATGCAATTTGTTAAGTGGTTACAAGTTAAATTTAAAGCTACCTAACAAGGGAGTTCAATAATGTTTAAAATTCATCCCGTATCACTTGTATAATATACCTTACAGAAAGAATTGTCATTCACCAAAAAAAAGTATATTTGTTCTCCCTCTACAGGAAAAATTAGAGAGAAAGAGGCCATGAATGATCATTACCAATGACGCAGTGTTTTTAAATAATAAAGAAAATATGAAGGTGCAGAGCTTCAATTATGAAAATGATTCTTTTTACGCAGAGCTTTCATCAAGTCAAATATTGATTCGAATCTTCGCATAGAGCGTAACGTCGTTACAATGCTTATTCTCCACCTCTGTTTTTGCTTCATTACTGTATGCAGTAAGCTGCTGTGATAAATGGTTTGAAAAGCCGACAAGTTGAAGATTGAGACACTTATGCAACATATGGGAATCTTTATTCTGGAAACGTTTCGCCACACAGTGGCTTCACCAGTCCAATACAAAGCAGAAGGTGTAAGGAGAGGAGTAGTTTGAGGTAATCAGTCCCTCAGCCTGGAGTCGAACCTTTGGACGAAGACCTACTTCGACTAGTGGATGGTACCACTATGACCCGCCTCCTCCTGCTTCGTCTCACCTCACTACAGTATATAAGCCACGTCTACGGCACTATGCTGTACATTCTGCAAGATTGATGGACTGAACACATCGACTCCAGGCTGAGGGACTGATTACCTCAAACTCTTCCTCTCCTTACACCTTCTGCTTTGTATTGGACTGATGAAGCCACTGTGTGGCGAAACGTCTCCAGAATAAAGATTCCCATATGTTGCATAAGTGTCTCAATCTCCAACAGTAAGCAGCTGCCTCTACTCTAAATAATATCTAGCTGCAAGCAGCCTAACACAATTCTATTTTCATACACATTTCGAACACCTGAAACAGTACACTCACTGAAAATACTCTAGCCAGAATAAATGTCCACTGCGTTGCTTCGTTTTGGTGCCGATATTTGATAAAAGGAGAGAAAATGGGAAAGGGTTCAGAGAATGGTAACCAGTCTTGTAGTTTGATTTAAAAAAAAAATCCTATCGAGACGTTCAAAACACCAATCCTCTCTTTCTTTATGTAGTCTGAAATGCAAATATGGCTGTACAGTCTCGTCTCTATGGCTTCCTTTTGGGATTTACTTCCCATAGAGATTTTCCCGTCGCGGAAAGGTGAGGCATGATATGGGATGTCTCTTGGAGTCTAGGAGGAATGATCTGGGATGTCTCTTGGAGTCTAGTAGGTATTATCTGGAAGGACTCTTCTTGGAGTCTAGGAAGTATGACCTGTGACCTCCTTCAGGCGTGCACGCCTGACAAAGATCAGCCTTTGATATCAGTCTAACCCACGGTGGGCAAAGAGCTTCCACCCACTTGCTAGAAGGTTGTCAGGATCCTGACGGAGGGAAATCCTGGTGGATCCAGCTCTTGACTCTGGAGGGACTGATTACCTCATCTTTTGTATATAGTTCTACTGTCTTCCTATTATGTCCTAGAATCTGTATTGATAAAGCCACTGGATGGCGAAACGTCTACAATAAAGATATCCAGATGTTGCACATGTGTCTTAACTTTCATAGTCTATCACAACGCTTTGTATATTCATTATAGGCATCTCTTTCCCTCTCACACTCACTCATTCCCCTCCAGCCCTCTTTTCGTGTATATTTCATCCCCTCTTTTATGTCGCATTATGCCCTCTGACCTCCCCTATCCTCTCTCTCTCTTCTCGACACCACCCTTCTCACTGTTTTCTCCCTTTTCTTCTAATTTCACCACCTATCTTAGTCCCTTCTCACCTTACGTAACCTCGCATGACCTTACCTTGCGTAACCTCTCTCTCCCTTACCTTGCGTAACCTTTCTCCACCTCACCTTGCGTAACCCCTCTCCACCTCACCTTGCGTAACCCCTCTCCACCTCACCTTGCGTATACCTTTCTTCACCTCAGCTCACGCAGTCTCTCTCTACCTCACCTCACGCAATCTCTACCTCACCTCACGCAATCTCTACCTCATCTCACTTTTCTTCACCTTACCTCGTCTCTTTTCGCCTCACCTCACTTTTCTTCACCTCACCTCATCTCTCTTCACCTCACCTCGAGTCTTCAGTTCTCACCCTCCTCACGTACCCTCACTAACAGACCATTAACATTTTAACATCCTCTAATCTCGCCTGCCCGACACCTTCCCCTTCCCCTCCTCCCTACCCCTACAATAGCATCCCCCCTAACAGCCCTGATACATCCCCATCCCCCCCGCCGCCCTAATATAGCCAGGGCCTCACGCTATACTCGCCTATATTACCCCACTGATCTATCTAGATTATAGCACGCCGCCACCATTGTTCATCTCCCCGGGTAGTTTGTGTTCAATAAATCATCAGTTTTCTTTACGGCTGGACCCGAGTACCCTGACCAGTTATTTTAGTAGAGGTATATATATATATATATATATATATATATATATATATATATATATATATATATATATATATATATACACACACACACACACACACACACAATTCTGGGAAAAAGTATTTAGATAAGTATTGTATATATGGAAGAATATATATATATATATATATATATATATATATATATATATATAATATATATATATAATATATATATATATATATATATATATATATATATATATATATATATATATATATATATATATATATATATATATAATATATATATATATATATATATAATATATATATATATATATATATAATATATATATATATATATATATATATATATATATATATATATATATATAATATATATATATATATATATATATATATATATATATATATATATATATCTTATGGTAAAATCACTTAGGTACAGATTTATTAGAGGAACGTTTCGCCACTAGTAGCGAAACGTTTTCTCTAATAAATGTCCTGATCTTTCTCCACATTATGTCGGTATCACCATACCATTTTTCATAATTATCTTGATGCGTTTGAAATGAGGGTATTTGTGTGTATGCAAATAGTGTGTATACAGTATACCAGTATATGTTCGCTTAAGAGTTTGCTTTGATCCCTATTTTGGGTATCAAAGTATCCCTCAATGGCGGTTTATACGTTGCAAACACCCTTAATGACCCTCGTGTACTAGACAGGCTTTAAATCTGATAAACAGACCTGTGTACAGTTGAAATGCAGCCTTAATTACCCACATGTAGTTGATAGGCTGTAAACCTACAAACTAAGTAGATCAACCTTAAAATACATTTACATATAGACAGATGGTGGGCTCAGAAAATTTACATATATATGGACAAGTTCGTTTTGCGAACCATCTGTCCAGTCAGTAACTGCACTCTGTCTGTGATTTTATCAAGAGTAAACATTGGAAGAAGCGACTCACTGAGCAGAGGGGAGCCAAAGGATCGCTTATCAGCGTAATCTTAATCCCACCATTCCGGCCACGGGTCGAAACGAAAGAGCAAGGGAACGCGAGGTTATTAGATACCTCACCGAGGGACCGCGGGGTCATTAAACACCTCCTGATGGCCACCAACCCTTATCACGATTACGGCCAAGCTTGTAAGTTAGACACATGGCCAGACATTCTCTTAAGTACCTCTCGCGCTCACGTGAGGGTCCAGACATATCCGTCTACAATATTAATTTGGATGAACCTTAAGAGATTCCCCATATTTTTTTCTAGCGTAATTGACTTTTTTTGGCAATTAACCTGCGGATGATGCAAGTCATTGATGTCAGCTATGGTCTGTTTAAGTTGTACATGTGTTTGTAGAAATAAAGATTATTAATATTTTGATCTAAAAATTGTAAACATATCAGCATGTTTATGTCAAACTGGATAATTTAAAAAAAAATCGTAATCAGTCTTCATTAACTGTAAGTTGAGTGAAATATAGAAAGATTATCATTGTTGGGAGAATGACAGGAATTCTTATATTCCTGGGATTTGATGCGATTTTTTTAATGGAAAGTTTGGGTAGGGCAAGACTGTAGCCAGGGATAGCAGACATGACAGCAGGATACCAGGCATAACAGCAGGGGTACCAATCATTACAGCAGGATACCAGACATGACAGCAGGGATACCAAACATGACAGCAGAGGTACCAATCATTACAGCAGGATACCAGACATGACAGCAGGGATACCAAACATGACAGCAGAGGTACCAATCATTACAGCAGGATACCAGACATGACAGCAGGGATACCAAACATGACAGCAGGGGTACCAATCATTACAGCAGGGGTACCAATCATTATAGCAGGGGTACCAGACATGACAACAGAGATACCAGACATGACAGCAGGGATACCAGACATGACAACAGGGATACTCGACATGACAGCAGAGATACAAAACATGACAGCAGGGATACCGGACATGACAGCAGGGATACCAAACATGACAGCAGAGGTACCAATCATTACAGCAGGATACCAAACATGACAGCAGGGGTACCAATCATTACAGCAGGGATACCAGACATGACAGCAGGGGTACCAATCATTACAGCAAGATACCAGACATGACAGCAGGGATACCAAACATGACAGCAGGGATACCAAACATTACAACAGGGGTACCAATCATTACAGCAGGGATACCAGACATGACAACAGGGATACCAGACATGACAGCAGGGATACCAGACATGACAGCGGGATACCAGACATGACAGCAGGGATACCAAACATGACAGCAGAGGTACCAATCATTACAGCAGGGATACCAGACATGACAGCAGGGATACCAGACATAACAGAAGGGATACCAGACATGACAGCAGGGATACAAAACATGACAGCAGGTATACAAAACATGACAACAAGGATACCAGACATGACAGCAGGGATACCAGACATGACAGAAGGGATACCAGACATGACAGCAGGGATACCAGACATGACAGAAGGGATACCAGACATGACAGCAGGGATACCAGACATGACAGAAGGGATACCAGACATGACAGCAGGGATACCGAACATGGCAGGATACCAAGTCTACAAACCAGGTATACTAAACATGGCAAAGATATTATGCATTGTAGCCAAATATGGCAGCCAGGGATGCCAAACTTGGCAGTCAGGGATACCAAACATGGCAGTCAGGGATACCAAACATGGCAGTCAGGGATACAAAACATTGGCAGCCAGTGATACCAGCAATCCAGTCAAGAAAAACCAACAATCCATCTAGGGATACCAGCCAGAGATTCAACAATCCAGCCAGGATCACCACCAATCCTGCTAGGGATACCAACAATCCAGTCAGGGATACCAGCCAGGGATATAGCATCCACGACTCAATCTACAGATTCAGTTATGCAGAAAACATTATTCCATTTAAGAACAATATTGTTAAATGGATAAATAAGCTTTTAAACGAATAAATAAATGCAGGAAGAGAGAGAGAAAGAAAGAAGGAAACAAGAAAAGAATGAAGATAAGAAAGAAGGAAAGTAAGAAGAAAGGAAAGAAGGAAAAAGTAAAAGAATAAAAGAAGAAAGAAACGATTGAAGGAAAGAAATGAAGGAAAGAAGGAACACCTCTCACTGTTATGTATGGAATCAAGTCAACCTCTCCTTCCTCGGATCAAACCCGATTGCTACCCCACATTCCCCAGGCGTTATATGACCCCTACGCATTTAGAGCTTCATTCTGACGAAACAATGTTACTAGTGTTCTTAACTAAGAGAAGAGCGTCGTTCCTGGTCCTCGAACTTGACTGTCCCTCTAACAACGTGTGAAACACAACGCTTCTTGTGGTTTACGTTTAAAATACGTTTCACGAACGTTATTTAACGTTAGATAACAAGTCTGAAATTGTCAAGCCTTGGATTGTTTTCTCGTCTATCTGTTAGAAGTCTTAGATTGCCTTCAAGTTTACTAGTAGTCTAAGATTGACAGAGCTCCATGACAAGGTTCATAGACTATGTCTTACATCAAGGTTCATAGATAATGTCTAACATCAAGGTCCATAGATTATGTCTAACATCAAGGTTCATAGATTATGTCTAACGTCAAGGTTCATAGATTACGTCAAACATCAAGGTTCATAGATTACGTCTAACATCAAGGTTCATCGATTATGTCTAACATCAAGGTTCGTAGATTATGTCTAACATCAAGGTTCATCGATTATGTCTAACATCAAGGTTCGTAGATTATGTCTAACATCAAGGCTCATAGATTATGTCTAACATCAAGTTTCATAAGGGTAAATGGTCGAGAGAAACACACTTGGGTAGGTCATGACTAGGTTAAGTCAGCGTAGAATTCCCTGTATAAAGAACCCAAGATGTTGCCGTGTCTAACAGGAATATAGATAAATAATTCAGAGAACCGACAGGTTGATAAATTATACACATGTGCAATAATTAGGTACCTTTACTGAAGGTATGACCTACTTCTGCATGTTGATATGTCCAAGGCGACACCGACGTGGAAGAGAGATTTTAGGGTGATCATTTCCTTAGCTTTGAAGGTATTTAGTCCTTTTCTTATCTAAAGCAGAGGTATAAAGTCTTATATACTGGAGATAGAGAAAAGGAAAAGCAGTTTTGGGTTGCATCATAGGTGAACCGGACCAGCTTATGGGAGTAAGTAATGTCAGTAACTTAGACAAATATTTATCAACAGAGTTGTTTAAGATATCTCTGTACAAAGATTCTGATTGAATAATTAACTGATCAGTTATGCACCCACATACACCCTCTATTCTACACAGATTCCATCGTCGCCTCTGTGTCACAGTAAAAAAAAACGCCTGGTGCACTGGCGTTTAGGCAATAAACGAAAGTCTTGTGTATGTCTCTTACTCATTAATTGGTTGGAATGGTATTCCATTAGCGTATGAAATTAATGTGTATACACGAAGATATTTAACGTAGTCGCTATTCTATAAATTATATAATATTAATGACTATTAGTTGATGCTGTATTGATGCTCGTGTCATCTTCAGTTTCCCATCTGCATGACAGTGTCCAGGATTATAGTAATAATTTCAAAAGGAAGTATTAAGTCTTTTCTCTCCGAAACTCGCTAAGCAACTTTTTGTTTGAAATCTCTAATCGTTTTATTAGTCTATTGGTGTTGGCTTATCGTCCACAGTGGTGTTCTGGGCAGCCAGCCGTCTTACCGAGAAATTGCTTCTGTCTAGGGATTAGTCCCACGAAGCTAATTCACATTCCAAGCTGATATTAATTTTTTTTTTTTGGGGGGGGGTCGATTTACTAGACGAGAATAGAGCGAGCTTAAACCGGCTCAGCCGTGTTTTATAAATCTAGGACCGGGTTTAGTGCGACTTTTTAAGACTAGGTCGCCGTGGTAATAACTATCAGGTCGGTAGGGATTAAAACAACCAGGATGGGTGAAGTAGTGAAGACCACCTCGGATGCAGTTATTACGACGCTGTAACGACTCTTGACGACCAAGTCAGATGGGGTCATGAAGAAAAGGTCGGGGGTGTTCCTGACGACCAGATCAGGTGTGGTCCTGACGACCAGATCAGGTGTGGTCCTGACGACCAGATCAGGTGTGGTCCTGACGACCAGATCAGGTGTGGTCTTGACGACCAGATCAGGTGTGGTCTTGACGACCAGAACAGGTGTGGTCTTGACGACCAGAACAGGTGTGGTCTTGACGACCAGAACAGGTGTGGTCCTGACGATCAGATCAGGTGTGGTCCTGACGATCAGATCAGGTGTGGTCTGCAGCAGGCCGAGAACAGGAACAGGTGGTCTTGACGACCAGAACAGGTGTGGTCTTGACGACCAGAACAGGTGTGGTCTTGACGACCAGAACAGGTGTGGTCCTGACGCCCAGAACAGGTGTGGTCCTGACGCCCAGAACAGGTGTGGTCCTGACGCCCAGAACAGGTGTGGTCCTGACGCCCAGAACAGGTGTGGTCTTGACTACCAGATCAGGTATGTCCCTGACGACCAGATCAGATATGTCCCTGATGACCGACCAGATCAGATATGTCCCTGACGACCAGATCAGGTATGTCCCTGACGACCAGATCAGGTATGTCCCTGACGACCGGATCAGGTATGTCCCTGACGACCAGATCAGGTGTGGTCCTGACCTAGACTGTGTATATTGAGAATGCCTGGCTTTTCCGCCTCCTCTTTTTCCTCTTAGTCCTCCTCGTCCTCACTTGATTTACCATTTTCTGATCTGGCAGTTCAGTTGGTCACTAAGCATACACCACATGTTGGACTGTAGTGAAAGTATCTCTTATAGGAGGGTACGAGTTAAAATTTTCACTACGTAACAGAACGAGTTAAGATAACTCTTACAGTCAAGGTGGAAATAAATGGTATAAAATACCGACACAATGGAAATATAAACACAAATGCAGTATAATGTGATCCTTTATTGACAACGTTTCACCCACACAGTGGGCTTTTTCAAGTCACACACGGATCTACCTGGGGTTGGAAGGTACGGGAGTATTTATAGTTCAGAATGAAGAATTGAATGAAGAACGAGTTAAGATAACTCTTACAGTCAAGAACGAGTTAAGATAACTCTTACAGTCAAGAACGAGTTAAGATAACTCTTACAGTCAAGAACGAGTTAAGATTTTCCTAAGAGAGCAGGATGTGTTAACTTGTTCTGTTATGTATGAAAAAAGAATAAGATTTATTCTTAAGAACAGAGCTGAAAGACTTTTAGGCCTCGTTTATGAGAGAGGGAGAGAGAGAGAGAGAGAGAGAGAGAGAGAGAGAGAGAGAGAGAGAGAGAGAGAGAGAGAGAGAGAGAGAGAGGGAGATATATATATATATATATATATATATATATATAAGAGAGAGAGAGAGAGAGAGAGAGAGAGAGAGAGAGAGAGAGAGAGAGAGAGAGAGAGAGAGAGAGAGAGAGAGAGAGAGAGAGAGAGAGAGAGAGAGAGAGAGAGAGAGGGAGAGAGAGAGAGAGAGAGAGAGAGAGAGAGAGAGAGAGGAGAGAGAGAGAGAGAGAGAGAGAGATATATATGCAGAGAGAGAGAGAGAGATATATATATATATATATATAGTTGAGAGAGTATATATATATATACATATATATATAGAGAGAGAGAGAGAGAGAGAGAGAGAGAGAGAGAGAGAGAGAGAGAGAGGGAGAGAGAGAGGGAGAGAGAGAGGGAGAGAGAGGGAGAGAGGGAGAGAGAGAGAGAGAGAGAGAGAGAGAGAGAGAGAGAGAGAGGGAGAGAGAGAGGGAGAGAGAGAGGGAGAGAGAGAGGGGGAGAGAGCGCGAGAGAGAGAGAGAGAGAGAGAGAGAGAGAGAGACGCCCTCTACAAATCATACCACAGGTGGGGATCGACCTCACGGTTAGCGAGTCGTAAAACTCCACACCGACGCGTTAGCCACTGGTCCAGTTGCAAAAGCATCGGTCTAGAGTTTGACGAATCACTAACCGTTAGTTCAAGCCCCGCTTGTGGTATGGTTTGTTTGCAATCGTGTCATTAAGATTTCATGAATCACCCACTACAAGCATGGAAGGTTGTTGATCTCATTTATAGAAACACGACCACGTATTTCGTGCTAAATAATACGCTCCATTATGGCTTATTTTACAAAGTTTCTCATGTAGAAGTGCACGTCGCTTCTGTATACCAATGCCAAAACAACTCACTGGTTTAGCAACTCGCTGGTTTAGCAACTCGCTGGTTTAGCAACTCGCTGGTTTAGCAACTCGCTGGTTTAGCAACTCGCTGGTTTAGCAACTCGCTGGTTTAGCAACTCGCTGGTTTAGCAACTCGCTGGTTTAGCAACTCGCTGGTTTAGCAACGTGGTTTAAGCAACTTGCTGGTTTAGCAACTGCTGGTTTAGCAATTAACTTGCTGGTTTAGAACTTTAGCAACTCGCTGGTTTAGCAACTCGCTGGTTTAGCAACTCGCTGGTTTAGCAACTTGCTGGTTTAGCAACTTGCTGGTTTAGCAACTTGCTGGTTTAGCAACTTGCTGGTTTAGCAACTTGCTGGTTTAGCAACTTGCTGGTTTAGCAACTTGCTGGTTTAGCAACTTGCTGGTTTAGCAACTTGCTGGTTTAGCAACTTGCTGGTTTAGCAACTTGCTGGTTTAGCAACTTGCTGCTTTAACAGCCTATTATAACAACAACTTCCTGCATCAATAAATTACTGCATCAAAAACTACTGCATCAATAAACTACTGCATCAACCATCTACTGTGTCAACAATCTGCTACCTCAACAGCCTGCTGTATCAGTTTCCTGCTGCCTCAACAGCCTGCTACTTCAACAAGCTCTGCAACTGAGAGGTAGGAAAAAATAATCATTGGTTTGTTTTGGGCATCAACCAAGAGGAGTCTTTATTAAATGATCTTATCAGATAATAACTTATCAACACGTCCATTATCAGGAAAATTATGTTCCCTAATAAATTCCTCCCTGATAAATTATCCTTGGTACTTCAGACGTCTCAGTGTAGAGTACTCTTTACTGAGTGCGTAACATAATTAAAAGTCGCCCGTAAAGTTTACGTTAACATTCCTCTGATGAAAAGTTTACTCAAGTTATTAAACCAGTTGAGCGAGTGTATTGATGTTGGTGAAAAGCTCCAAAGAGATTGAACTACCTCTCTCTCTCTCTCTTCCTTTTGTAAATCAAGAGTGCCTACCTCCAGTTCCCTAGGCCTTGTGTGACCTACTCGAATTAGGTGCTTCCCCGTGAATATAATAGCAATCAGTGCAATAAAACACGAGATGCCATTTTAGATTATAGCAGTAGTTAGCTCCTCTCGGAGGGAGACTACTTATTGCATTTAACCATACACTGCATTTTCTAGTGCTATGTAATTACCACGTCACTCTTCAAGAATATCAGCGAGCTTAAAAAAGTTGTTAGTCTATTCATTAAAAAATCACTCGTTATGGAACTTTATCACAGGATACACAAACAACCCACATATAGAGGAGAGAAGCTTATGACGACATTTCTGTCCGACTTGGACCATTTACTACTATTGTTACTACCATTACTATTGTCTCCCTTCACTCCCTCTCTTGTGCCACTACTCTCCCTACTGTCTACTGCCTCTATTCTATCTACTACTGCTTCCACTATCACTGTTTCTTTTTCTACTTGTTTTGGCTCCGTACTTGTCTCCCCTCGTCTGTATATACTGGCTCCCTTCTCACTCTCTTATATTAGTGTGACTTGTAAATGGTCCAATTTCGGACCGAAACGTCGTCGTAGGCTTCCCTCTTCTATGTGTGGATTATTTGTGTATTGTTCCACTCAGGGTAATGTACCTTTTTAAGAACATAAGAAAGGAGGAACACTACAGTAGGCCTGTTGGCCCATACTGGGCAGGTCCTTTACAAATCGAATCCGCTAGCAGATTGGACACAAATGCAAGTGTCGGTAATTTTACCAATATTAATACAATATTTTTGTTATTCATCACAAGATAACTCGTTCAGTGGTGCCAATATATGGCAGTGGTGCTGCAAGATGGTGCTATCTAAGGACACACATTACACGGATCATACAATAGTAGGAACACGTTAATAGAGACATGCTAATTTGGACGCATGTTACTACGGACACATGTTACTACGGACACATGTTACTACGGACACATGTTACTACGGACACATGTTACTACGGACACATGTTACTACGGGCACATGTTACTACGGGCACATGTTACTACGGACACATGTTACTACGGACACATGTTACTACGGACACATGTTACTACGGACACATGTTACTACGGACACATGTTATATTGAGGCTCTATGATGGGCCACTGAAGAACAATTGTTAGGCTACTGGTCAGAGTCGGTGGCCAGAGTTCACGACGTGGAAGACGAGTTACATTTCAATTACAAGAGGAAGAGACAAACCTGGCCAACATCGCTGAGATACACAGACTGTGCCATCATCACCAAACACAATGAAAAGGAATGCTATAGAATACCATAATATCCTTGAATTTGTATTGATCAAGCCACTGGTTGGCGACACGTCTACAAATCAAGACACCCAGATGTTGCATATGTATCTAATTGTTCAGTAAACAAAATGTACCATTGAGATGCATTGCCCTGATCGTCAAAACTACAGCATGTGAATTGACAAGCCTTTGGAGGACGGACCTTTCAATTTTTAAACGCTACACAAAAAGTTTATTTTATATATACATCAATATTATACACATAATTTAATACATCACTGACATACACACAGACATGGTATTCAACACTACACCTACACACTAACACAAGCTTGAAGTCCTAGCAAGAGGACTGTTGATCCCCCCCCTCCCCCTCTCGTTCCCCAGTTACATATGTCACATTCAGCTTTAATACGTTCAGTCATAAATTGCATGTTTTTCTGCCGTAACCCCCGCAGCAGCGTACGTTCACGTCAGCTCCGTCCCAAGCACTCGTGAGGCATGTCACTGCTACCAACACACAAACACTTATCAACTAGTTTAACAGAAGTAGTAAATTCCCTATATTTCTGCCAGTGAAAACATTATACGAATTTTATATTATTATTATTATTATTATTATTATTATCAAAAGTTATATAAATTTTTATTCGGCTGCTTTATCATTACTGATCATGAGAGCACACGAGGGAGGACTCTGAACACTGAGCTCAGCACTGGCAAGTGAGCGAGGTGTTCAACTTACAAAGCACTAGCAGTGTTGTTATTCAACGCACATCACGGAAGGCCAGAAAAAAAAAAGGCACAAATAAGCTTTAGCCATGAATAGGAGAGTGCAACGAACAGAAAACTTTGATACTATCAATATCAACCGTGGCTACCGCAACTCTGCTGCCGACACACAACATAACCACAATATAGAAAAAAGAGAGAGAACATTAGTCACAGTCCAGACTACATCCATAACATTCGATCCAAGTAGCGGCACTAAGTTACACAACGATGGAGTCAGTGTCAACGGCAGTAGCGGCGGCGGTGGCGGCGGGGGGGGGGGGAAGGTTGACAACAGCGGAATTATACAACGTTTGGGGAACGGGAGGAAACTAGATGTATTTAGAGTTGTGCGCGATCCGAGAGAGGTATCCCCTTAATCCATCAGCTCAGCCTCTTCTACCTCACAGCACGCAAATGGAATAGT